>NW_028028669.1:0-10504 GCF_054177405.1 Leptonychotes weddellii
AAAAATAAAAAAATAAAAAAATAAAATAAATAAATAAATAAAGTATATTCAGTAGATCTCATTAGGTTAAGAAAAGCTACACACAGAGAAAAGCTGAAAGGATGGGCACGAACGAGTAAATAGAGGTCATCTCTAGGTGTAGATATGGTATTTTTACTTTCTTTTAAATAATCAAGTATCAGGAGTTTGGAGTTGGAACATTTTTTTCTCCATACCCATCCTGTCCCGACCCCCTTCCTTTCCCAGAGGACCCCTCCGCCAGCCCTGCCAACTCAACCCCGCTGCCTTCCCTGGAATCTAACCCCACACCCCCCACTGCAGTTCCCCCCAGGACCCCTCCCAGCCTCCTCTCTTGACACTTGCCCTTTCTTTCATTCTCTGTTCTGGCCACACTCACCTATTCCTATTCTTCGGCCTGCCCTCAGGGAACTTAGTCCAACGGAGAAGCCAGACAAAACAGGCCTGGCCCAGTGAGTGGAACTCAGAAGTCGCTGAAACTTAGCTGCAGAGCTATTCGTAAAAGGCGACACCAGAGGACCAGCCTTCTTGGTTGGGGTAAGGCCTCAAGCTCAGAACATTCTCCCCCCGACCCTTCTCCCATTCCAGGGCCACACACCCCTCAGGCCCAGTGCAGATGGAGGCCAGTGGAGGGAGGCTGCGGCGAGGGGCTGGGGGTGTTGACTGGCCTTTCTCCCGGGAGGTCTCCACTCCTCCTCAGCCCAGGGCTTCCAGGTGGCAACCAGGGCTGTCTGTACTGGCGTCTTCCTGCTGAGGAGGGCAGGGCCAGGCCAGAGGCCAAAGATGTGAAAGGGGCTTCCAAAATATAACCAGCTCTCCTAAGGCTCTCTCCAGTTACCACAAGCTCTACATCCAACTCCTGGGGTGGCCTAAGAAGAAGCCAGAAAACCTCCGGCCTGAATCTCTTTTCCAAGAGGCCCTCCTGCTATGGGAATGCGAAGGTGCCACGGTCAACCCTAAGACAGAAACTCACCTGCGCGGAAAAGGAGAACATCCTGGGAGTACTCACTATGCCCAGCATGCTCAGCCCAGGCTCTCGCTGCCCATCTGGGCAACAACAGCCTGGAAGCCTGGGCCGACTCCCCAGCTGGGAGCACATCAGGGCTGGGCTGCGCACCGTGGGGCTTGGGGAGGAAGGAAGGGGAAGCAGGTTGGGGGGCTGAAGGAGACAGACCCGGCCAAAGAGCTGGCAGCACAGGAGGGATAATCCTGCCAAAGTCCCCATGAGCCCAGCGTCTTCCTCACAGGCTGTTCTCAGAGCCGGGCCTGTCACACTGGCGGTCAGCGGTCACTGGAGCCCAGCGATGACAGCAGCCAAGGCCGAGTGCCCCCCAGAGCGGCCAGATGCACCCCGGGCGCTGGGTGTCCACAAGCCTGCAGTACTCACCCTTTTGTGGTAGATGGCGCTGTACTTGGCAAGGTTCTTGTCGGTGCAGCCACCCCAGCCCAAGAGAATCACCAAAGGCTGTCGAGTCCCCACCTCCTTCCCGCTGTGGCTGGGGCTGTTCTCTGGAACACAGACACGGTGCAACTGTCAGCACTGGAGTTGGCGTGTGGGGTGAGGGTGACTGGCCAATGCAAAGCCAATCTAGCGGTAGGCCGGGAACCCACAGGTGCCAGACCTCGGCACATCCTGCCAGCACGCGTGCCTCAGGTTCCCACAGGGCGCCCTCCTCTATCCCGCCGCAGAAGTGGCATGTAGGCCTCTCAGGAGGCAATGCAGGGTCACTGCAAAAACCCACATTAGGGCGCCTTTTTTTTAGTAACTCAAAGACATAGCCCAGGCGAGAAAAGTGAGAACTTTCTCCATGCAATTTCACCTTCTGATCCAGACGTCAGCAAACCACAAGCCATGGGCCAAATCTGGCCCACGGTCTGGTTTTGTATGAACTGCACGCCAAAAAGAATCATGGCCTTTCTATTTTTAAATGGTTAAAAAGAATCAAAAGAACTAATATTTTGTGACACACGAGAGTTCTATGAAATTTAAGTTTGACTGTCCACAATAAAGTTTTATTGGAACACAGCCACGCTCATTCATTTACTTATTGTATAGCTGCTTTCACGATAGAACAGCAGAGTTGACTCGTGGCAACAGAGACCCTATGGTTTGCAAAGCCTAAAATACCTATGGCCCTTCACAGAAAAAAATTGCCAGCCCTATTCTAATTTCACAAGCAGTTGGAGGAAGGAGACCTTGAAAGGAGAAATGGATAGACAGTGCCAACAGGGAGGTAGAGCAGACCCTGAGGGATCACACCAAACCACCCACCCAGTCCTGCCAGAGAATAATCATCGCCAGTATTTACCGAGGCTTAACGCTCATAACAACACTATGAGGAATATTACTGCCAATGACGACACTGAGGCACAGAGTGGTTAAGATAGTGGCCTAAGGTCACACAGAAAGTGTACAGCTGGGAATCTGGCGCCTGCTCCCCATCCTAACTAAGCCACTTGAGACCCCCTGTGCCACCAGCACCATCCCCAACTAGAAGCATGTCTCCTGCGGAGATGTGCCAAGGCACAGGCCAGCTGCCTCCTCCATGGCTACTTTCTAAGAGGCTTCCCTGCAACCTCGTTGGTCAGACCTCATCTCATTTCCCCTGCCGAGTAAGGACCCACGCACTCAAGGGGACTTCGGTGCAGGGACTGTCCGTTACTAGTTATCCGCCCTCCCGCAAGGGCCAGGGTGTGCCCTTCCAAGTATCAAGCCACTTGGCTCTACTCAGCTGCCACCTCGAGATTTATGGATGTCGGTGGTGACCGGGCAACAGTAAATGTCAAGGCTAGTTAAGAGGATGGTAAATATAAATCACTAACCTTTGGACAAAAGGAAGACAACAATTTCCTGTAGAAATTAATGTGATTGAAAAGTTCAATGTTCCCGCTCTCCAGCAGTGGTGACTCTGGCCTTCAGAGATTAACTGCCCGCCCCCGGGGGGATCCCAGGCTGGGCTGCAACTCAGCCTGGAGTGGGAGCTGCCTGCACCTCAGTCCCAGCACTCCCAGGCTCCCCTGATGCTGGCCTGGCCTGGCCTCTGGTGACGGAGACGGTCCTACAGACCTAACGCAGGCCACTCCAAATATTCGTACCACCTTTCCTGGCCTGGTGTCCCCATCCCCTGCCCTTCTGGCGGAAAGGCATCTGGGCCGCCCTGGGGCCCATGACCAACCCTGCTGGGGATGAGGACTGCCCACGAAGCTCGGGCCACAGCAGCCTCAGGGGTAGCAATCAACAGCCACCCATTTGGACCTGCCTGTGAATCTCTGAGAGCCAGGAACTAGATTTCTGAGACCTGCCCCAGGGAGGCTCCCTTACCTCTGTGCAGCTGTCTGAGCACAGGCTCCCCTCCCCCAGCCTGCAGCAGTCCCCTCCTGTGCCACCACCAAGACACAGCGAAGGGCTTTGGCATTTATCTCAAACACAGAGAAGGCAGCCAAGGGACGCCACACCTCCTGGCGGCCTCCTGAAGTTAAGGCCAGCCCCCACCAGCAGTGATGGTGCATTCCCAATTGAGGAAGGTTCGAACAGCTTCTGCTGGGCCTCTGATCCGCCCCTGGCCTTGAAACTCCCTTCTGCTCCACCAGGTTTTACAGGCATCCGTGGCTTCACCAACTCAGGTAGGGATGACTCTTCCCCAGAGAGGCATTTCCATGAGGAAGCTCTCAGAATGTGGATACCCTGAACACACTGCCCTCTCCCAG
This sequence comes from Leptonychotes weddellii, assembly GCF_054177405.1. NCBI lineage: Eukaryota > Metazoa > Chordata > Mammalia > Carnivora > Phocidae > Leptonychotes > Leptonychotes weddellii. The sequence continues at coordinate 3,727 of NW_028028669.1, forward strand.
AGCCCAACCTTTCCGTAGTGCTCCTCATGGGAGGGAACTGGTCCCTCCACTCCAGCCGAGGCTACCCCTGAGCCAAAGCTGCTCCTCCTGCCCGGGGGCATCTCCCATTCCCCCCAACAAAATCTCCTCCCGGGGCCCCACTCTCTCTATGCATTCCTAACTTCAGCCTTCATCCTGACCTCCTCCCACCAGAGCCATGCTGCCCCTTCTGATTCTGTATTTCATGTGCTACAACCCAGAAAGTCCGAGGCGCTCTGGCAACGTGGCTGAGAGTGCTGGCGCCGGGAAAGGCCTCCCGAAGGAAGACACACGTGCTGCGCTGCCCTGGAGGCCCAGTAGGAACATGCCAGAAGGAGAGAGGCCATGAGCGGGGGCGGGGGGGGCAGGAGGCTCTGGAGATGCCAGGGTTGGTCTCAGGCCCAGCAAGCAGTCCTGGGGGCTAGAAGCCGCGGTGAGGAGCAGGAATGGTTGCAAGAGCTACTGAGAGTAGCACTGGGGCGCGATCCTGCAGGGCCTTTCAAGCCATGCGTAGGAGTTGGAATTTTATTCCGTCGCAGTAGAGAGCAAATGATGATCCTGAATTGGGCAAGTGACGGGATCCAACCTGTATTGATTAATGACTTGCACAAGGATTTAATGTCTGTCTCTCCCTTTAGCCAGCAGGCTCTGTGAAGGCAGGCACTGAGTGCGGCGTGTTTATCACCGCCCCCTGCCCAGTGCCCAGCCCCGTAGCTGGCCCATTCAGGCGTGCAGGAGGAACGTGCTGGAATGAACATGTGGCTGCAAAGTGAAGGATGGATCCAAGGAGAAAGAGCTAGCATTCTTGCTCCCCATTGCCCTTTCCAGAGTAATAAAAGTAATTCTTATGGCTATTGTTATTTATTGCCACACCCAGATCATGATTCCTCCATCCTCTCATAAAAGCCCCTGTTCTTTTTATGCTTATCCCACTGGCCATATCACCCTCGTCCCTCCTGTGGCTGACATCTTGGGGCCTCTGGCTGCTGCGCCTCAGGGGCAAGGCTTGGGCCCTGGCTCTGTCTCTCATTTATGCTCCAAGACTTCCCATGACCCGGTGCCGGCAATCAAATCCACCCCGTAAGCCATCACAAACCTCTCTGAAGTCCACATCTCCTTCCAGCTCTTACTACCCCTCTTTCCCAGCGCCAAGAAAACCAGTAATGGTAACAGGAAAAAGAGTATTATGTGGCAGGCACTGTTCTAAGCACTTTATGTATCAACTCATTTAATCTTTACAACACTCCCGTGAACAATGTACTGTTATTATTCTCATTTTGCTGATGAACAACTAAGGCACAGAGATAACAGATAACTGGCTCAAGGTCACACAACTAGTAAGCAGTGAAACTGGAATCCAAACCCAAGTGGTCTAGAGACCAGCTTGTAAAAACTGCCCCCGCGGCGCCCTGGGTAACAAAACCCAAGCCCCCAGGCTGAACCAAATCTCTACCACCTCAGCTCCAAACGTGTACACGTAGCTGCCTTTGTCCATCAACAGATCCAACTCTGACATCTTCTGCCTCCTCCTCAGGGACCGGCCCCCCCAGCAAGGGCCCCAACGGATGCTGCCTCACTGGGTCCTGCAACCATTCTCGGAGTTCGTTACTATTGTTCCCATTTTACAGATGAGAAAACTAAAACACAGAGAGAGGAAGTTCCTCTCCCCAAGACCATGCAGCCAGGAAGCGGCAGAGCCAGCATCCATCTCTCTGGACCAGCACGGCACCCTGCTCTCACCTCCAGGACCTCACACGTGCTCCCTAGTGGGGAGCCCCCTGGCCAGTGTGCTGATGCTCCATGTTTATGGCTTGGCTAATGCCCACCCCACCTCCTGAGTCAGCTCACTGTTCACTTCCAGGAAGCCTCCCCTGAAGCCTCCCGCAACCCCTTCTCATCCCCCACTCCCAATCGCCAGACTGGGTTAGACGCCCCTCGGCCTTACCGCCACAGGGCCCACCATCACCATGTCTACGCTTGCCATACTGCCGGGCAGTGTCCGTTAGGAACAGGGAGGAGGCTGCTGTAACATGCAAGGCAAGAGAAGGCAAAGGCCTGAACCCCAACAGTGGAAGACAGGTAGGAAGGTGGAGGGAAAGGATGGGGACAAGAGTAATTTTGGAACATGGATCAAAGGTCTCAAAAACATGCCATCTTTGACACAGCAATTTCACTTCGGAGAAAAAAAAAATTAATCATATGGAAATATTTGATAATACATGAAGCAAACTAGAGACATACATGTAAGAGCTAAAACCATAAAAAAGAAAACACAGGAGTAAATCTTTGTGGCCTGGCATTAGGCAACGGTTTCTTGGACATGACCAAAAGTGCAAGGAATAAAAGAAAAAAAAAAGATAAATTGGGATTTCATCAAAATTAAAAACATTTGTACTTCAGAGGACACCATCAAAAAAGTGAAAATAACAACCCCCACAATGGGAGGAAATATTTGTAAATCATATATCTGATAGGGGGCTTGTATCTGGCATGTATCAAAAAACCTCTTACAATTCAACAATAAAAAGACAAACAACCCGATTAAGATGGGCAAAGGATTTGAATACACATTTCTCCAAAGAAGATAGACGAATGACCAATAAGCACATGAAAAGATGCTCAACATCATACTCATTAGGGAAATGAAAATAAAAACCACAGTGAGGGGCGCCTGGGTGGCTCAGCTGGTTAAGCGTCTGCCTTCGGCTCAGGTCATGATCCTGGGGTCCTGGGATCAAGTCCCACATCGGGCTCCCTGCTCTGCGGGGAGCCTGCTTCTCCCTCTCCCCCTCCCCCTGCTGGTGTTCCCTCTCTCGCTGTGTCTCTCTCTGTCAAATAAATAAATAAAATCTTTAAAAAAAAAAAAACAAAACACAGTGAGATCCCACGTTATACCCACTAGGATGGCTATAATCAAAAAGTCAGATAGTAACAAGTGTTGATGAGGATGTGGAGAAATTAGACCCTCATACACTACCGGTAAGAACGCAAAAAGGTGCAGCCAGTTTGGAAAGCGGTTTGGCAGTTCCTAAAAAAAACACTAAACATCAAGTTACCACAGGACCCAGCACTTCTACTCCTACGTCATCACACACCTAAGAGAAGTGAAAGCATGTGTCCACACACAAACCTGTACACAAATCTTCATAACCACAAATATTCACAAGAGCCACCACGTAGAAACAATCCACATGCCTATCAATAATGTGGTATATCAGGGCGCCTGGGTGGCTCAGTTGGTTAAGCGTCTGCCTTCGGCTCAGGTCATGATCCTGGAGTCCCAGGGTCGAGTCCCGCATCGGGCTCCCTGCTCAGCAGGGAGTCTGCTTCTCCCTCTGACCCTCCTCCCTCTCCTGCTCTCTGTCTCTCATTCTCTCTCTCTCAAATAAATAAAATAAAAATTAAAAAAATTAAAAAGAATAATAATAATGTGGTATATCCCATACAACGAAATACCATTTGGTCATAAAAAAGCAATGAAGTACTAACACAGGCTACAACATGGATGAACCTTGAAAATCTATGCTAAGTAAAAGAAGCCAGCCATGGGGCGCCTGGGTGGCTCAGTCGTTAAGCGTCTGCCTTCGGCTCAGGTCATGATCCCAGGGTCCTGGGATCGAGCCCCACATCGGGCTCCCTGCTCAGCGGGGAGCCTGCTTCTCCCTCTAACTCTCCCCCTGCTTGTGATCCTGCTCTCACTGTGTCTCTCTCTGTCAAATAAATAAAGAAAATCTTTAAATAAAAAAAAAAAAGAAGCCAGCCACAAAAAACTACATATTGCATGATTCCATTTATATGAAATGTCCAGAATAGGTAAATCCATAAAGAAGCAGAGTAGTGGTTGCCAGGAGCTAAAGGGAGGGGGGAATGGGGAGTGACTACTAATGGGTATAGGGTTTCTTCTGAGGTGATGGAAATGTTCTGGAGTTAGTGGTGATGGTTGCACAATTCTGCGAATATACTAAAGAACAATGCATTGTACAGCTTTAAAAGGGTGAGTTTTATGGTATGTGAATTCTATCTCAATAATGCTATTATTTTTGAAAATTAGTAACAGGGTTGCCTGGCTCACTCAGTCTGTAGAGCATGCGGTTCTTGACCTTGATGTTGTAAGTTCAAGTCCCATGGTGGGTTTAGAGATTACTTTCAAAATCTTTTAAAAAATTAGTAGTAATACATTAAGTGAAAAAGCATGTTGAAAAGCAGCATATACAACAGAATATATACATATATTTAGAGGTGCATATATATTTATGTATATACATATACACACATATATTTATGCATAGAAAAAAACACATCCAATACTAATTATTTCTGGGACTAGAAGCAATTGCTTTTTCGTTATTTTTTTTAACCATTTTCTAAAATCAACATGTATCGCTTTTGCAATGAGAGTTAAAATGTTATTTTAGCTCCTTGGTAAGGCAGAAGTATTCTTCTCAACCCTCATGATTCTTGAGCACCCACAAAACAATTTAATCTCACAGGCTCCCTGTCCTCTAGAATTTCTCAACAAAACAATACTGACACCAATAATAGAAGAATTACAGATACATATATTGTACAACAGTTCAAGTCATAAAACTAAAGCATAAATTAGATTATGTATATCCCAGGGGCATGTGAAGAAGACAAAGGAAAGGCTGACAAGGCATAAGGGTCTATGGCACAATATATGCTTTTTATCTGTAAGCCAGAATCAAAATGCAAAGAATCTGTTTTCTTTTTAAAATGCAAAGAATAAAAGGATCCTCAGTTTCTTCTACTCCCCAGAAAAACTTTCTAGATTCTCACATATCTAGTTCCAGTATTTATTTTTTTTTTAAGTAAACGCTACCCCCAACATGGGCTTGAACTCATGACCCCAAGATCAAGAATCACACACTCTACCAACTGAGCCAGCCAGGTGCTCCACAGTTCCCATATTTATATATTTAAAAATTTCCTTTTTTTTTTTTTTTTTTTTTTACTTTTTGAAATAAGAGCCTAGGAAAGTAGCACAGTATCTTAAGAGTACATACTTTATAAAACCATATCTGAATTCAAGACAGGGAGACAAACCAAGAAACAGACTCTTAAGGACAGAGAACACACTGATGCTGGGGGAGGGGGGAGTGGGGGAATGGGTGAAACAGGTGATGGGGATTGAGGAGTGCACTGGTCATGATGAGCAGCGGGTGCTGTATGGAAGTGTTAAATCACTATATTGTACACCTGAAACTAATGTTACACTGTATGTTAACTAACTGGAATTAGAATAAAAACTTTACAAAAATAAAAATAAAACAAAACCTTATCTGAGTCCAAATCTCTGGCTCACCATGAGTAACTATGAAACAGACCTTGCGCAAACTCCCTAAACTTCAAATTCCTTATCTGTAAAATGGGGCTATTAATATATAGATTAAATAAGATAATGTCTGTCGAGGGCTTAGCATGGTACCTGGCACAAAGAAAGAGTTCAGTGAACCCAAGATACTACTCCTTCACGAGCAGCACATGTGTCCTATAGAAAAGGAGAAAATGAATGTCTAATAAAATTGGAATCCCACTGTTTTGTAATCTGCTTTCTTCCATTTAGCAATATATTGTGAACCTCTCTCCCTGTCAGCTTACATATTTCTACATCACTCTTTTTAGTGGCTATGGAGCGACTGTAGAATATTTCATAATTTGTGGTGACCAATCTCCCATTATTGGACATGATATTTCCAATTTTTACTATTATAAAAGGACTCTATTGGACACCTCTTTCTTTGTGTGTGTCCTTAATTGTGTCCTAGAAATGGAACTGTATTCAAGCAACACTTCCTAATGTCAACAAGAATCTGCATGTACTAGCTGAGGAGTGGAGCTCTAGAGTTGAAATCTGGGATAACCTGGGGTAAGATACCTCAGCTCCCTGGAGTTTCTGTTCCTCGTATGTAAAATGGAGTAAGACCTCTCCCTCCTTCACAAGGTGGTTGCCATTAATAATAGATGCTCCTGGCAGGCCTAGTATGTGAGCAGGACATGGTCAACAGAAGAAGGGCAAGAGAAACCCTGGTGAGCTCAGAGAAAGGAGACCTGTACACAGTCCACCAGGTCTAGATCTCAAATCTAGGGCCTAGCACAGTACCTGGTACAGAGCAGACATATTAGAAAGGGTTTTTATTAATGTGTGAAAGAGACTGTGATTCCAAAAAATATAGGCATACCTTGGAGATATTGTGGGCTCGTTCCCAGACAACCCCCCAAAAATGAGTATCATAATAAAGTGAGTCAAATAAATTTTTTGGTTTCCCAGTGCATACATATGTTTTCACTATACTGTAGTCAATTAAGTATGTGCTAGCATTGTCTAAAAAAACAATGTACATACCTTAACTTAAAAACATTTTATTGCTGGGGCTCCTGGCTGGCTCAGTCAGTACAGCGTGCGACCCTTGACCTCGGGGTTGTGGGTTCAAGCCCCACATTGGGTGTGGTTTACTTAAAAAAATTAAAAAATAAAATCTTTTAAAAATACATTATTGCTTGGGACACCTGGGTGGCTCAGTCGGTTAAGCATCTGCCTTCAGCTCAGGTCATGATCCCAGGGTCCTGGGATCGAGTCCTGCATCGGGCTCCTTCCTCGGCAGGGAGCCTGCTTCTCCCTCTCCCTCTGCCTGCTGCTCCCCCTGCTTATGCTCTCTCTCTCTCTGACAAATAAATAAATAAAATCTTTAAAGAAAATACATTATTGCTAAAAAATGCTAACCATCATCTGAGCTCTCAG
>NW_028028670.1:0-596 GCF_054177405.1 Leptonychotes weddellii
CAGCTGTGGTATCTTAGAAGGCAGAAAATGTGTGAGCTGATTGCTACTAGTTGCATTTGATAAGGTACTCCATGAACGTGATTAGGCCAGGAAAATACTAACCAGTTTGCAAACAATATTTAGAGGAAAATTACAGTGCTTATTAGTAAATCAAAGGGATTGCTATTATGACACAGCCTCAGAGCAAAGGCCAAACCAAAGGTTTTTCAGTAAAACATTACCTCAGGATAAAGATCAAATCAAGGCTGTGCCTATAATGCTTGCTTGTATCACTGAAGAGATGAAGGTAAAGTCTACTAGCCTTCTATTTAGTTCGAAAGGAAACAAGTAAATGAAAGGATAACTAGAAAGCTTGATAACATGATCCCATAGAAGAATGTTGTGTCCAAATTTACTGCAATTTAAGCCCAGAAAGAGAGAGACATGTATCAAAAAGAAAAAAAATGTGTGTGACTCTGGGAACTTGTGTTAATAGAAATCAAATAATAAAACAAGAAGGAACTCCCAAAAGTTGGAGCCAACAATAATGAGGAATAATGGATGTAGAACTACTCCTACAGGGGATCACCAGAGCCTACTGGAGGAATATTTCTATC
>NW_028028671.1:0-596 GCF_054177405.1 Leptonychotes weddellii
ACACAGACTGCAGCTTCCGTCCTCCCAGGCTTCCCAGCCCAGCGGCTCATGGAGGCTGCGCTGTGCAGAATGTTCTGGAATGCCCCGTCCCCACGGCACACCCTGGTGAGGGGACACAGAGCTGTTATGCTCACCATCCGTCTTAAAAATGGTCACTGCAATGTGTTAGACTATCGGGGTGCTGTCTGGGAGTCCCCCACATGGGGACTTCCACGACTGCTGTCATGTCCACGGGGCCCGTGCTCAGATTCTCGGAGCAGCTTTGATTTTGGAGAAGGTCCGAGAACTCCCTGGCTCCAGGCATCTGAGGCTTTGCATTCAGAGTCCTTAAAACAGAAGGTGTGGTGGGAGATGCCCGAACCCCTTTACTGCTGCCACCTGCTGGGGTTTGAGAAGTGGCAGGGGGGTGTCTGAGCTGCCTCAAGTGAGCTCTTTCAGCCAGGAGGAGCTCAGGGATCAGACCCGGGCCTCACCTCTGTCCACACGGCACAGCCTCTGTCTTTGGGCCTCCTTGCCTCCTTGGAAAAGGGGCCGAAGCATAGAGCCTGCTTGTTAATTTATTTCAGGTGCACTTGTACCCCCTCCAGGCAGGTGCA
>NW_028028672.1:0-596 GCF_054177405.1 Leptonychotes weddellii
AATAAAACCATAGGGATGTATGTATCCCTTTTAATCAGTGTTTTTTGTATTTTTTGGATTAATACCAGTAGTGCAATTACTGGATTGTAGGGTAATTCTATTTTTAACTTTTTGAGGAACCCCCATACTGTTTTCCACAGTGGCTGCACCAGTTTTCGTTCCCTCCAGCAGTGCATGAGGGTTCCCCGCCTTTTTTTTAAACATCCTCCCCAACACTTGTTGTTTCTCCTGTTTTTGATTTTAGCCGTTCTGACAGGTATGAGATGATATCTCATTGTAGTTTTGATTTGCATTTCCCTGATGATGAGAGTTGTTGAGCATCTTGTCATGTGTCTGTTGGTCATTTGTATGTCCATTTCAACTTCTTGTTCAGATAAAATATTTAAGTAGGAAGCTTTTTTAAACTCAAAATTGTTAACATTACTGAACATTTATTTTGCAAAAAGCATGTAAACTAATAAGATTTAAATTACATATTATGAAGAATATTTATAGGTGGGATCCCATTATAACAAAAATCACAGTTGGGGCAGGGCGCCTGGGTGGCTCAGTTGTTAAGCATCTGCCTTCGGCTCAGGTCATGATCCTGGGGTCCT
>NW_028028673.1:0-596 GCF_054177405.1 Leptonychotes weddellii
TGGGACATGTGGAGCCCATCTTATGGTTGTGTCCCTCTTTTTCATTCCAGTCATCTGCGTATATCTGCAGCCACCATCAGGAAAGTCTCAAGATCAAGGCAAGTTCATTGCCCTCTTTTATACTGTTGTCACCCCTAGTCTCAACCCTCTAATCTACACTCTGAGAAACAAAGATGTAAGAGGGGCAGTATGGAGACTCGTTGGGTGGGGAAGGGAGATGTGACAAAGAGATTACAATTTTTGTCCTGCTATTTTTGTTCAGAGTCTTGTCCATCTTGGAGGGTGGTTTCCCTGCTTCTTTGATATTTATGTTGGTCTACAACCCAGAAGCATATGAGGAAAGTTCAGCCCTAAATTTGGTTATTTTTATTGGCTTATTCTGAAAATATTACCTAAGGATAACTTTTTTTATTTTTACCACTTTAATCTTTAATAATTCCATATTAGTGTCCATAGAAATTAGAGACTGGGTTTTTTTTTAATTAAAAAAATTTTTTTATTATGTTCAGTTAGCCATGGTATAGTACATCATTAGTTTTGTTGTAGTGTTCAGTGATTCATTAGTTATGCATAACACCCAGTGCTCATCACAACAC
>NW_028028674.1:0-596 GCF_054177405.1 Leptonychotes weddellii
TGTAGTTAACACAAAGGGATTTTGGAGATCAACACATTTTAATACCAAAATTCTTCCCCCCAAAATTATATGAATGTGGCATCTTTACTGTTAGAGCAGTTAATCTCCAAATTTATATATATTGCATGACATGAATATGGTATAAGGAATAAAAACATCATCCAACGGTATTATGTGACATAAACATTTGTAATATTTTATAATAAGAGTCTTCTATGCCACTCATTTTTTTTTAATCCAACCATGCAAGGGATTCTGAGAAGTAGGTCACTGTCTAAGCACAAGGAGAATTGTATATAGTAGAGCTTTAGCCAGCACAGCATTTCATTCAAGAAGACTGCTTCAAGACTTCATTTAAAATTATCAGGGGCACATTATCTGGGTACACAAGAAGAAGCAATTATTGGTTTAATTAGCCGGCATTCACCACATCGCCCTTTTTCTCTTTGTTCAATTGCCAGGCAATTTTCTACAATCATTAAGCAAGGGAACTATAATTCCTCAATGACCTAATCTACAGCTCCTTTTTATCACATTGGAATATTTTAAAGTTATTTATGACTGTCCTCAATAAGAACTAAGTCCATTGGGCAGAA
>NW_028028675.1:0-596 GCF_054177405.1 Leptonychotes weddellii
TGTAAATGAAATTGGTTTTTCATTTTATTTTTTCTCATCATGCTAAGTGTAATCTTTAATACCCACCCTCCCATCCTCCCTCAGTTTGTTCTCTACAGTTAAGAGTCTATTTCTTGGTTTGTCTCTCTCTCGTTTTTCTTCCTTTGCTTCTTTTGTTTCTTAAATTCCACATAGGAGTGAAATCATATGGTATCTTTCTGACTGACTCATTTTGCTTAGCATTATACTCTCTAGCTCTATCCATGTTGTTGTAAATGGCAAGATTTCACTCTTTTTTGTGGCTGAATAATATTCCACTATATACATATATATCTTTATATATATATCTTCTTTATCCAATCGTCAGTTGATGATCTTCTTTATCCAATTATCTTCTCTAACCAATCATCAGTTGATAGACATGGGCTGCTTCCATAGTTTGGCTACTGTAAATAATGCTGCAATAAACACTGGGGTGCATGTATCCCTTTGAATTCACGTTTTTATATTCTTTGGGTAAAAACCCAGTAGTGCAATTACTGGAATGCAGGGTAGTTCCATTTTTTTTTGAGGAAATTCCATACTGTTTTCCACAGTGGCTACACCAGTTTGCATTC
>NW_028028676.1:0-596 GCF_054177405.1 Leptonychotes weddellii
TGTCAATGTTCTTTGGGAAGATCCACTAATACAATTCAACTGATCCATAAGCATTTCAAAATCGTTCACCTAATTATTTAAGTATGTATGTGAATTGTTTCAAAAATTCTTTAGCTTGTGTCAAACTTGCCCAAATTCTAAGCAACTCTGTCTGATATATCATTCACTTCCTTCTCCTATTGAAATCCTCTTTACTTAAATGTATAGAATCACCCCAATGCCTTTTCTACTCAAATCTCCCACAGTGTTGTGTTGTACCAAAATAAACTGTTGAGAACCTCAGAAGGATCCTAATAAATATCATCCTTTTTCACAACATGAATTATAAAAACTGTGATGGACTGTTTAGCAACTGAAACACCATACTTACTACTGATAAAGTCTAGGGTCTATTAGCCAAGTGGTCTTATTAATGCAACATAGGTAGATTTATTCACCTGTTCACGGTTATTATTGGACCCGGTTAGGATTCCATGAAAGAAGTAGGTGCCTGCACAATTTGTGCATGACAAATGGAAAACTCTTGTTCCCTATGAGCAGGTTCATTTCTAGAGGAAGAAAGAGTCAGCGAGAAGTGAGTTAAGAAGAGGTGAAAA
>NW_028028677.1:0-596 GCF_054177405.1 Leptonychotes weddellii
TTATGTCACGTAAATCAGGGTCGATGATTCATTCAATTATTATACATGTGTAAAAAAAAATTCACAATGTTTTCATCTATTCAGAAAATAAAAACAGAGTAAAACCATGAGTACTTGCTTCTGGGAGAGGCTGAAGAGGACAGCTAGAGCTCGGGATATGGTGATAAAACTGTGTCCCGGGGGATTTGGAACCAGAGACAGAGAGCTTGCTTCCCTGGTATAAAACCCCCACCTCTGAGGGGCGTCTGGGTGGCTCAGTTGGTTAAGTGTCTGACTTAGGCTCAGATCATGATCTTGGGGTCCTGGGATCCAGCCAGGAGCCCCCTGAGGCACTCCCCCCACAATCCCAAGCTCCATGCACAGCAGGGAGTCTGCTTCTGCCCCTCCCCCTGCTCATATGCATTCTCTCCCTCTCTAATAAATAAATAAAATCTTCAAAATAAAAAAAAAAACATCTACAAGCACGTACTTGCATAAGCATGTGTGCACACACGCTCACACACACTTGAACCCAACTAGGTCTAAAATGTTCACTGAGGGTGCCTGCGTGGCTCAGTTGGTTAAGTGACAGCCTTCGGCTCAGGTCATGATCCTGG
>NW_028028678.1:0-596 GCF_054177405.1 Leptonychotes weddellii
AAAAAAAAAAAAGAATTGTATCAGAATACAAATGAGATGAGGAAGAGATGCCTAAATGAAAGTAAGTATCATGGGTACAGGACTATATGCTGGTAAATGGAAAGACAAAAAAAACCCTGCACAATTTGATGTTAGCCCAAGGCTGAGAAATAGAATTCATGGCCTGGTATTAGAAATGGTGGGAAAAAATGTTGGAATTGATTATAAAACCTAAGAAGTATGTGGGGGCCCCTGGTGACACAGACGGTTAAGCATCTGACTCCTGATTTTGGCTCAGATCATGATGTCAGGGTCATGAGATGGAGTCCTGCATCGGGCTCTGTGCTGGGCATGGAGCCTGCTTAAGATTCTCTCTCTCCCTCCAGCCCTCATCTCTCTCTCTCTCCCTTTCTAAAAGCCAAGCCAAACAGAACAACAACAATAAAAAACCCTGAGAAATATTTGTTCTTTGAAATTTTTATAAAATTTTACTATAAGAATACCTTCCTATGCTGAACAAATTTTTTAAAATTTAGATAACTGGCAATCCTTTTCATTTTATTTGTATTTATTTTTATTCAAATTTCTATCACTACTCAAATTTTTCTGTTTAAAAT
>NW_028028679.1:0-596 GCF_054177405.1 Leptonychotes weddellii
CTTAAGTGCCCATCCATAGTAAGGACTGTATTGCTGGTACCTAGGGGTTATTTATAGAAGAGCAGTCTGAATAGCAAATGTAAAGTCATCTTAAAACCTGAATTTCAAAATAAAACATTACTAACTCCATTCAAGAATCCATTAAAAAACAGTCATCCAACAAAAGGTTCTAAACCTGTCTGGGTCATCTCCATCTTAATAGTTTTATTATATGCTTGTAATGTCTACTACATTAGCTTCCACCTACAGACAAACAACAGTACAAAAGCTATACTTGAAGGTCTGTGTCAAAGGACAGCGGGCTGCCCCAATTGCAGGTTTGAGTGCAGGCAGCAGGTGCCTGGGAAGCAATGTGTGCTTGCTGCGCAGAAGTACACAGCTGAGTCTTCGGGTTGGGTGTCTTTGATGTGCAGGGAGAAACGTTTGGCCGTCCTATTCAAAAAAACAGTGAGTCTTTGGTCTTCTCTTTTGGCCATGCTTGAACGAATGTATATAAGGAGCTGGGGACCTTTTCCAAGTTCTCGCTTATACCAAGGGAAGTAACTTGAGGTACTGTCTGAATAACTGCAGTTGATAACAGAGCTGCTTCCCTGCTG
>NW_028028680.1:0-10502 GCF_054177405.1 Leptonychotes weddellii
CCCACCCCATCCCCCATTCCAGCAACCCTCAGATTGTTTCCTGCGATTAAGAATTCCTCGTATCAGTGAGGTCATATGATACATGTCTTTCTCCGTTTGACTTATTTCGCTCAACATAATACCCTCCAGTTCCATCCACGTCGTTGCAAATGGCAAGATCTCATTCCTTTTGATGGCTGCATAATATTCCATTGTATATATATACCACATCTTCTGTATCCATTCATCTGTTGATGGGCATCTTGGCTCTTTCCACAGTTTGGCTATTGTGGACATTGCTGCTATAAACATCGGGGTACACGTACCCTTTTGGATCCCTACTTTTGTATCTTTGGTGTAAATACCCAGTAGTGCAATTGCTGGATCATATGGTAGCTCTATTTTCAGGAAGTCATTTGTTTTTAAAGTGATAGAAAGGTGATCAGAGGGCATACAGTTAGGAAAATACTTTGTAGCAGAAATCTCACCTGATTGTTAAGGATTCAGATTGTGTCTGACAAAATCATGAAGCATTGCCTCTAAAGCATATTTGCATGTCTATGGCATAGGAATCATGGTTGGAAAGTTACTCTGAAGGACAAAGAGACCCACCTCACGGAGTTTCAGTTTGACATGGTAAGAGAGCCTTAGTCATAGAAGACGCCTGAATCTGAGCTCAGAGTCCATTCTGTCACTCACACTTGTTTCCTGCTCTGCTTTTATTGGCCCCATGTCTGAGTCCTAGAAGAATGTAGGCTTAATAAGTGCTAAATATATGCTGACTATGCTAGCATGAGAAATATGAAAGACTAAGACATTGAAAGAGCTGTTCCAGTAAAGGCACGATCGAATATCAGAGACCTAAGCAATATTACTAGGGGGCCCCTCTAATCAACTGGGATATGAAGGGAGAAAGGATATTTTTTCGTACTTTGACCCAGACCACCCTTTGCCTTAATATCAAGAGGGGTCTAGTTAACAACACTTTATGGAGCAAAGATGCACCTGATGGGAAATTGCAGCACTCAGTGGAGTCTGGTGACACTCAGTGGGAGCCTGCTGTACCTGGTGGGACAGAGTCAATACAGTCCCACTGGAATACACTTATGCATGAACACTTGTTACACACTATTACTCTGAAAAGTCCTGAATGCCTTGGAATGCAGGGCCAGGACAGAGTGGATTTTTAAAGAGGTCTAAGGAGGGTCCAACAGTCAAAAAAGAGATTTGAAGTATCAATGATTTTTAAGACCCCATTACATCTTCAGGTTGCTAAAGTCTGGGAAAGTCAAATTATAAAGGATTAAATTTTTGGATTTCCTTTTTTTTTTTTTAATTTTTATTTGAGAGAGAGAGGGAGAGCACAGAGGGAGAGGGAGAGGGAGAAGCAGACTCCCTGCTGATCAGGGAGCCTGACACGTGACTCGATCCCAGGATCCTGGGATCATGACCTGAGCCGAAGCAGATGCTTAACCGACTGAGCCACTCAGGCACCCCAAATTTTCGTATTTCCAATTGTTTATAGGTTTTTGGTTTGAGTCTTCTAACTGACAGAGTTGAATAATTAAAGATAAAAATTAGTTTTCCCTTAAATATTTTATTTTGCAAGTTTTCCATTATACACGCTCATCTCCATGCACATAAATACATACAACTCTCTCCAATAAAAGTAAAATGTTCTAAGTATTTGTTCTTTGGTTGTAGAAAATGTACAGTTCTCTCCAATAAAAGTAAAACATTCTGAATATTCATCCTTTCATTGTAGTAAATAGGTAGTTACTAAAAATTGTTTTCTAAAATGTTTATCAGTTTTTTATGTAGCTTTACCCTCCAGCCCCCACTGGAATATAAATGTGAATATGGGTGCCAAAGATGATACTTCTAAGAGATAATTAAATTCTGGTTCAATTCACTTTAGACAAACTGGGAAATGTCTTGTATTTTATCGCCTCTAGCTTCTCACACTAAAAGAAATCCCTAAAGAATTTGCTGCATGGAATGTTTTTTCTATCTAAAGCAACTGTCGGCTTTGACTCTATGACAGAATCGACCCCAGTTATATTTCTTGAAGTTCAAATATTTGGTATTTCTTCAATGAATAAACTACACTACACCATGCCCCAAGGGAAATTGTTTTAAAATAGAGAAGGGACAGATAAGAAAGTTGATCACATAACACACATGTTTGGTCTATTTTGCCCTCCAGTTTATTTTAGTGTTTTGGTCAAATGAAAGTAGATTGATAAATATATTTTAAAAATGAATTCTAGATAGATCATAGAATAAAAACTTTAAAATGATAGTGTAAAATAACCTAGAAGACAATGTGGGTATGTACAAAATATTGAGTCTGGAAATAGAAATATATTTATAGAATATATCTAAGACATAAATGAAAAGTTAAGGTGAGACTTTACAGAGAATAAAAAAATGAAAGAGAGGACTATAGAAGTGAATAGAAAAAATTCTGAAAACCAAAACATTATTGAAAGATAAGTGGCATACTGGAAAACATGGCTGATAAAACAAATCCTTTAAAAGAAGAATGAATTAAATAAGGCATGAAAACTTTGTAGAAAAATATTAATTTCCTCAAACAGCTAAATCTCCTTCATAACTAAAGAAATATAAAATAAAACACCTATAAATTTAGAATTCTCTTTACAAATACAATATTCAAACTTTGTGAGAGTGTGGGAAAAGAAACATTTATACATTGTTATTGGAATATAAGTTGATTCCACTTTTGCAAGAAACAGAAAAATACTCAACCTCTTATTACAAAATTCTGCATTCATGGATCTGTTATAAACATGACATGGAAAAAATAACCATATAAAACATGAAGTGAAAAAAACCTGGATTCACAAGGATACCTGCCTTATCTGTTGTATGATCTCAATTTTATAGTGAAAATGGGAAAAAAATACAGCAATATTAACAATGGTTACTAGTATGAAAGGCAGTTTTAAATCAAGATAGGAACTGAAGGATTTAAATAATAGGGTTCTACATTTGTACACAAAATATCAGTTAATATATCTAAATCTATCTCATATCACATAAACATATAAATCCATTAATTAACACAGTAACTACCTATGTAACACCTACTATGTGACTGATACAATTTTCATGGATGGGTAGTATTGAGGGAGTACATTTTTCTTCTATTTTTCTTGTCAGGTAAAGAATATAGTCTCCTGTAAACAGATTGGAAGGTCCATAGTGACATAAAAATTGTATAAAGAATCTCTTTTTCAGGGTACCTGGGTGTCTCAGTCAGTTAAGCGTCCGACTCTTGATTTTGGCTCAGGTCATGATCTCAGGGTCCTGGGATTGAGCCCTGCGATAGTCTTTGGGCTCAGTGGGGAGTCTGCTTGAAGATTCTCTCCTTCTGCTCCTCTCCCTGCTCATGTGTGCTTGCGCTCTCTTTCTCTTTCTCTCAAATAAATAAATCTTTAAAAAAATATATCTTTCTCTCTCCCCTTTACTGAGGTGAGTTTAGATAGCATTACCTTAGGATATTAGTATATTTGACACTATACCTTCTACATTAAGATTAGGCCATTAAAGTTTATATATGAATCAATGAGAGAAATAATGAACACCACACAATTTAGTATTTGTAGAGTTGAAAGAAAATTTATTACTAGCTGGTGATCAGTTACTACATATCACTGAGAAGGTCTATTACAAATGGTTCTTTTGTGACTTTAATCATATTTTTAGTGATTTTTCTGGTCTTTCCCTTACTATGGTGAATTACCACAAGATTTACTTGGCAGGATTTGACATGTGATTACTTCCTTCTCCGTGATGTACTTTCTCTCAGTGACTTTCAGGCTCTGCTCCTACCAGGTTTTCCTCCCACCTCACTGGCATGCCTTCTTGGTTCCTTTTTTTCTTTTTGTTTTTTAATCCTCCTTTCTCAGACCTCTCACTGGTGGTATGACCCAGCGATTAGTTTGGGTCCTCAGCTCTATCCATATTCACCTCCTTGGTAATGTCATCCAGCCTAGCAGCTCCAAGTGCCTTTAAACACAAATGATTCCAAAATTTATATCCTTTAAATTCCATGTTCACATATCAAACCACCTTGGAAATATAAGGGATATTCACTTGGATATGTAACAGACACCTCAAACTTAATATGCCCCTAACAGAAACCATAATCTCCAGACTTCTGGCAACTCCCTCCCTAAGGAGGAAAAAAACCCCAAAAAACAAAAACAAAACAAAACTTGCTTCTCTTGCAACCTTCTTTCTCCCAGGTAATGACACTTCCATTCTCCCAATTGCTCAGATCAAAAACTTTAGTCTTCCTTGACTTCTTTTTACTCTCACATTTCACATCTAGTCCATTAGGAAATCCCACTAGCTCTCCTTTCAGAAGATATTTCACTTTTGTTTAAGCTATCAATACTCTTCACCTGGATTATGGCAATTACCTTTTATTGGGTCTGTTTTTAACTTTGTACACTATAGTCTGCTCTAACTACATCAGCAAGAGCGATACTTTAGATTGTTCATAAGACCTGCAAAGCCCAGGGTCTGGATCCCTGTTACCTCTCTGACCTCTTCACCTGCTACTTTCTCTCTGCTTGAAGCACAGTGCCTCTTTTTTCTTTCTTGAAAATGCCAGTCATCCACTCACCTTAGGGCCTTTGCACTGTCTGTTTTCTCTGCCCCAGTACTTTCGTTCTCTAGATATCTGCATGGCCAACTTCCTAGCTCCTTTGAGTTTTTTCCCAAATGTGTCACCTTCTCAATGAAACTTACGTGGACTACTATATTTAAAATTACAACCAGTCGATCTGAACTTCTGAGATCCCTTCCCCTGCTTTATATTTTGCCATTAATGATACTTTTATATTTCTAGCATATTTTATCATGTATTTATTTTTCATGTTTGGTGCTTATTATTGGAAATTGTCCACTAAAAATAAGCCCCACAAGGTCAGGAATTTTTTTTCTTTTTTGTTTACTTGCATATTCCAGTATAGAGAAGAATGCCTGCCATATGGTAGATACTCCAGAAATATCCATTGAGTGAATTAATGGACTATAAATGATTATAAGCTGTGATCATGTCTATGTGGGTAACTGCTGGATTCCCAGAGTCTAGCACATGGTTTAGCATTTAGTATACTATAGGAATATTTGCTGAATGAATGAATGGATGAATGAGAATGAGAAGTGGATTTATTAATCATGACACAACCTTTGGTCACAAGTCCATAGTTTATGATAGCATATATTTTTCTTTGTTGCTTCAAATTAATAATACTTATAAAGCCTTATAAGCTACACAAAGATAGTAAGTACTTAATGAGTTCCCATAGGGCATAACCATAGACTAAGAAATGGAGTGATGGTAATCACCTGCTGCTGCAGATGATGCTATGAACATGACCTGGTCCAAATGCTATCCCCGTCCTCTGAGAGTGGAGAGATCTCTCCTTGGCTACATTCTGAGTAATAAATTTTTTTCCCAGTAATTCTTAGTAGCTGTTTTTAACTTTTGTGGTGGTTTTCTCCCTCACTTTTATTTTGAAAATTTTAAAACCTATATACATTTTCTAATTGTAGACAGACATTGCATGGAAGATTCAAAGCTTTACAGATAGCTCTCTCTCTCTCAGGCAACTGCCTTGAACATTTTCTGTGGTTTCCCAGGATATAACCAATAAGGAGACAGTAACAACTCTCCATTTCCTACTCAGGGACTTTACTATTGGTAAATTCTGACCACCATGCTTTAGATTAGTAAAAACATAATTTACAAATTTGGGGGACTCTTGCTGTAGAAATTTTGGGGGACTCTTGCTGTAGAAATTTTCTAGTCCACAATTACATTTCAAGAGACTTCTAAACTATCACTAAACTGGAAACCACAGTTGGATAAAGTTTAGAGGAGGATTGTTGATGTTCACCCATAGCTGCCCCATAAGTGGTGTTTATCCACCTGCTTGGTCATCAGAGTTCATGGGGAGTGGTAAGGTGATGGTGACACAGAGTGAGGCTATAAGGAAGATGTGTGATTTCCCATGATGACACAGAGACTGACATCTGGCAGGGCTGACTGAGAGTTTGGCAGTTTTTTTATCACTCAACTCCTCTTACCCTGAAAAGCTTCATGGATATTTCAACTACATTGACTATTCCTTTACCCCTGCTCCTTGGTAATGTGTTTCTTTCCTTAGCTCTACATGTTTGTTTCAATGTAATCAAAACTAAGATAAACAATTTGGCTCATAGGGTTTCTAGTAGCAAGCACACTGTAAACATGTTTGATGTAAATGAATCAGAATCGTTACTTGGTGCACACAACATTTCTTATTTAAATTCATTTATACTGTCTTAACAAAATCCCAATAGGAACTAGACCTCTACACCAAACCTTTTTGATATGATATGATATGATATGATATCATATATATATATATATATATATTTAAGATAATCTCAAATAGTGGAGAAAAAGGATGAATAAGCAGTTGGGGTTTCTTCTATTTAGGCAACCAGGTCAAACTGGCCCTGTGCATGAACACCATTTATGGCTTGGTTTTATAAACTAAATTCTGTGATTACAGTAAAAATCCAGCTCTGAACAGGAGGCTTTTTTGCAAAGGCATGTCCTGCAAGAGTCAGACAATTCTGAAATAGATTCCAGCTATTTAGATTATCTCAACCCAAGAACAACTAAATACTGCCATGAAAAGGACTATCGGTAGTAAATTCTGGGTTGGAGTTGCAGGTACATAAAAGCCAAATCCTTAAAGAGCCCTCCCATTCAGCAGGAGCTTGGAAAGGATAGTAAGAGGAAGAGATTAATTCTCGCTCGTGGTTTTAACTGGCCCAACTACCTCAATTCCCTTGGTGTCTCAAATTATTCCAAGCATGAGAATGAATATTTGCTAGATGTGCATATTTCCCAGTTGGAAAAGATAGTCCTTTTCCAGGAAAATTTAAAATTTGCCAGTTTTGAGATAAACTTTTTATGCATTTCCTCAGTAGTCATAATTGTTCATGGATTGTGTATTTTGTTTCACAGTTAGCTTTTTTTGCCTTTTTATTTTTATTTTTTTTAATTTTTATTGAAATTCCAGTTACTTAACATGAAGTGTAATATTAGTTTCAGGTGCAGAATTCAATGATTCATCACTTACATACAACACCCAGTGCTCATCACACGTGCCCTCTTTAATCCCCATCACCCATTTAACCCATCCCCTGCCCACCTTCCTTCTGGTAACCATAGTTTGTTCTCTGTAATTAAGAGTCTGTTTCTTAGTTTGTCTCTCTTTTTTATTTTCCCCCATGTTCATTTGTTTTGTTTCTTTTTTTTTCAAGTTTTTATTTAAATTCCAGTTAGTTAACATATGGTTCAATATTAGTTTCAGGTATAGAATTTAATGATTCATCACCTACATATAACACCCAGTTCTTATCACAACCAGTGCCCTCCTTAATACCCGTCACCTATTTAGCCCATCCCCCAGCCACCTCCTCTCCAGCAACCCTCAGTTTTTTCCCTGTACTTAAGAGTCTGTTTTATGGTTTGCCTCTCTCTTCCCCCCTCTATGTTCATCTGTTTTGTTTCTTAAATTCCACATATGAGTGAAATCATATGGTGTTTGTCTTTCTCTGGCTGACTTATTTCACTTAGCATAGTACTCTCTAGTTCCATCCACATCATTGCAAATGGCAAGATTTCATTCTTTTTTATGGCTGAGTAATATTCCTGTGTGTGTGTGTGTGTGTGTGTGTACATACACACCACACCTTCTTCACCCATTCTTCAGTTGATGGACATTTGGGCTCTTTCCATAATTTGGCTATTGTTGATAATGCTGCTATAAACACCTGGCTGTATGTATCCCTTTCAATCAGTATTTTTGTATCCTTTGGGTAAACACCTAGTATTGCAATTGCTGGATTGTAGAGTACTATTTTTAACTTTCTGAGGAACCTCCATACTGTTTTCCAGAATGGTTGCACCAGTTTGCATTCTCACCAATAATGTAAGAGGGTTCCCCTTTCTCCGCATCCTCACCAACATCTGTTGTTTCCTATGTTGTTAATTTTAGCCATTCTGACAGGTGTGAGGTGATATCTCACTGTAGTTTTGATTTGTATTTCCCTGATGATGAGTGATGTTGAGCATATTTTCATGTGTCTGTTAGCCATCTGTATGTCTTCTTTGGAAAAATGTCTATTCATGCAAAGGAATGAAACTGGACCACTTTCTTACACCATACACAAAAATAAATTCCAAATGGATTAAAGGCCTAACTGTGAGACAGGAAACCATCAAAATCCTGGAGGAGAACACCGGTGGCAACCTTTTTGACATTGGCAGTAGGCAGCTTCTTACTAGATATGTCTCCTGAGGCAAAAGAAAGAGCAAAAATAAACTGTTGGGACTTCATCAAAATAAAAAGTTTCTGCACAGTGAAGGAAACAATCAACAGAACTAAAAGGCAACCTATGGAATAGGAGAAGATATTTGCAAATGGCATATCTGATAAAGGGTTAGTATCTAAAATATATAAAGAATGTATAAAACCGAACACCCAAAACCAAATAATCCAGTTTAAAAAATGGGCACAATGTTTTGCCTTTTTATAAATGCAAGCAGGTACAGATATTTCTATAGATTATTTCATTTTCATTACACAGCATAAAGTATTATTTAAAGTATACAAAAATACTCACAGAGCAACATGGTAGATAACCAGTTGGCAATTTCCTTTAATCATAGTAATCATCACTATATTGCTAATTAATTTGGTACTATTCTTAGCTATATACTATGTTAGTAATGAAATGAATAATAGTACATATCAATCTCTAAAAATTAGATTGAACAATTTCATTGTCTAGGTAAATAAGTTTCCTTAGTTTAACTCTGTGCCCAGCATTATCTTCCAAAGCACAAATATTTTAAAACAATTTATTTAAGTCTATTCCATTTTTACATGCTTATAATATATTCTCTCTTAATACTCACATATTTTAAATTATACATTTGAATTTGATTTTCATTTGAACATCTGACCAAAAGCAAATCATTTCAAGTATAAATATTTAATCTCTCAAGAAGAAATGGATTTATTTTCCTTCAGTGTACATGTATGGTATATATGTTTCATTTGGACATTCTTGTCTATCAAGACTTAACAAATCTATCCAAAAAAATACTTTGTATAAAGATAAATACTAATTCTGATTAGGTAGCAGTTGAAAACCTAAGCCAAAATTCATTTTGTCATCTGATATTATGTCAAATTACTTTTTTTTTTTACTTGCACAAATTTTTATTTTCTAAGATTTTGTTACAATTTTATTTTTATTTTTTAAAAGATTTTATTTATTTATTTGACAGAGAGAGAACAAGAGAGCACAGGTGGGGGGTGGGGGCAGAGGGAGAGGGAGAAGCAGACTCCCTACTGAGCAGGGGCCCCCCATGCAGGACTCCATCCCAGGACCCTGGGATCATGACCTGAGCCGAAGGCAGACACTTAACTAAATGAGCCACCCAGGTGCCTCAATTTGTTACCATTTTAATATGCATTTAGGTTTATTACTGTTCATACTGAACTTTAGTCTTTGATCTTGTGTCATTTTAAAATTTATTTATTGAAAATATAAAATGTTTACATGTTTAAAATCAAAACTATATAAGATCTATTTAGGAATCTTACTTCCTATTGCCATCCTTTCCTGTCTGTCGCATGTACCTTCTATAGGTAAGCTTTTTCATTAGAAAAATAAGTCTATGCTTTTATTTCTTTTTTCGTGTGTGTGTATGTATATCATATGCACTTTTTCACTTTGCTTTTAGCATTTAATAATATATTACTTTTATTACTTTTAAAGGATTCTCTTGAACTGTAAGTTTGTGTGTGTGTGTGTGTGTGTGTGTGTGTGTGACAAAGAGAGAGAAAGAGAGGGAGAGATGAAGCTATGTAGTTGAATATACTTTTCTTAAAATAAGGCTGCTGGGTGAAGGATTTTTTTTCAACTGTAAACAAGTAGTAAATTGGGTGACATTTGGCGTTTATAACAGATGAAAACCTGATGAGAATTTCTTTCTGCTCTAACCTCTGATGATTAGACAAGCTCAGTTTCTTTAAATTCTGTGCTCAATATTTACACTGAATCTTTTTTTTAAGATTTATTTATTTTATTTTATTTTATTTTGTTTTATTTTTTTATTATGTTATGTTAATCACCATACATTACATCATTAGTTTTTGATGTAGTGTTCCATGATTCATTGTTTGCATATAACACCCAGTGCTCCATGCAATACGTGCCCTCTTTAATACCCATCACCAGGCTAACCCATCCCCCCACCGCCCTCCCCTCTAGAACCCTCAGTTTGTTTCTCAGAGTCCATAGTCTCTCATGGTTTGTCTCCCCCTCCAATTTCCCCCCCTTCATTCTTTCCTTCCTGCTATCTTCTTCTTCTTCTTTTTTTTTTTTTAACATATAATGTATTATTTGTTTCAGAG
>NW_028028681.1:0-596 GCF_054177405.1 Leptonychotes weddellii
ACCTTTGCTCCAAGGTTTAAAAGCATGCAAATAAAAAGTGTACCAGATATCCTTGCTCCTTATTCTAGAGTATACTTTATAATTTCTTCAACATAGATGAATTGTCACCAGTTCAACATAATGCCAAAGACTGAAAATCCCGACAGTAAAGATTTCAGGGTCTAATTTCTTTGACTAGCTTTGATTATGTTTAGCCTATTTGGAATATGTAACAATAATTAATAAAATTCAGTTAAATACCCACACACATTTTGGGGAAGGGGCTGTAGTCTCCTGCATTATATTTAGAGAGAAGTGAGCCATTTGGCATGCTCTGCATATGGACAAGAAATACCCACTGTCCGTCAGCCAAGAGGCCTCATAGGCGGCTCTAACACCATAAGGCTATCTCAGCCCAGGTCTGGCTCCCCACTGTGCAGGCTCAAACACCTGAATTGCCAGTCCTTCAAAGAGGTTCCATTTTGCAAGGAAGATCCAAGTTAAGCTATTTTTCAGAAATGACGTTTAAACCAGAACACTTGTTAATCTACCTACTACAAGAGAACATCTGGCTTTCCTGTTCTGCCCCTACATGGTAAAGCAAACTGCCTGGAGAA
>NW_028028682.1:0-596 GCF_054177405.1 Leptonychotes weddellii
CCTTTTCGGACTGGCTGCTTTCACTTGGTCATATGCATTTAAGATTCCTCGGTGTCTTTCGGTGGCTGGATGGCTCGTTTCTTTTTAGCGCTGAATAATATTCCATTGTCTGGATGTCCACAGTTTATTTATCCAACCACCTACTGATGGACATCTTGGTTGCCTCCAAGTTTGGGCAATTATGAATAAGGCTGTTATTAACATTCATGTGCAGGTTTCTCTGCGGACATAGCTTTCAACACCTCTGGGTAAATACCAAGGAACGCATTTGCTGGATCATATGGTAAGGGTATGTTTAGTTTGGGGACAAACTTCCAAACTGTCTTCCAAAGTGGCAGTGCCATTTTGCATCCCCACCAGCAGCGAATGAGAGTCCTATTGCTCCACAGGCAACAGTTTTTTTTTTTTGGTAAAGATTTTTTATTTTTAAGTGCTCTCTACACCCAGCGTGGGGCTCGAACTCATGACCTTGAGATCAAGAGTCACATGCTCTTCCGACTGAGCCAGGCGGGGGGCCCCAGCAACAGGATTTTTAATCACAGAAAAATTCAGACAAAAAATTGGATTCTATCTATGTGCAGCTTTTTCTTAGAATA
>NW_028028683.1:0-596 GCF_054177405.1 Leptonychotes weddellii
TGCGCAGTGTATATATTTACTTTCCTATTCCGCTTCCTGGAACTAAAAACAGGAAGAAAATTATCCCCTCCCCCAATGGAAGTTGGAGTCCAAGGTCACGTAAGTCCAAGTCTCTGTGAAAATAAACTCCAACCTGATTTTGTGGACTTCTTCTATTCAATCATATTTGTGTTTTAAAACCACTCAGCTGTTCCCCTGTACTGTTATTCTTAATCACAAGAATTTGTACTCCCCAAATTGCAGCTATTTTATTCTTAGCATTTCAACAGAGGGAAGGGGCAAGGTGTACAGAGCCCCTCTCGTCTGGAGCCCTGGACAGAGCCTGAGCTGCCTGTCTGCTAGGCTCATGCTGGCAATGCTCGGGCTTTGCTCCCAGGGCTCGTCGCGATGAGTCTTGGGCGTGTTCGACACCGTGCTATCCAGACCCCTTGCCCGTGCAGTAGCTCCCTGTCCCCTATGGCAAGTCTGTGGACGTGGTGGCAGAGGTTAACAGAGTTGACAGCTGGAGAGCCCCCGGAGGCCATCTCAGCCAAAGCCCACGTGCTGTAGGTAGGAACACTGAGACTCAGAGAGGGCAAGCAACTTGATCGGGGCCA
>NW_028028684.1:0-596 GCF_054177405.1 Leptonychotes weddellii
TGAACAAAAGCACTGTTGTGGGAGTTGTGGGAATGAGCACCATCTGCCAAGGGACCTGGGAGGAGTCTTGCCCACCTGCACATCCAGTAAGAGGCAGACAGACCTTGTTACAGGCTGCAGAACCAGCAAAACTGCCTCAAACCTTCTTGCTGCAATAAGGGACAAACCTGGAGAGTGCTGTCCTAGGTGGATATGCATGGATGACAATTCACAAAAATCCAGACTTTACAAGAGGAGATTCCAGCACACCATGGGAGCAAAAAACAAGTTTGGTTCAGTTAGGACTATAAGAGGAACTTTCACAAAGCAACACTGCACAGGGCTGAACTATCCAGCAGTGGTAACTCCTCTCATGGGGGAAAGGAAAGCAGTGAGTGCCTGGCTACCCCAGTGGTGAGGGACCTTTATAATTGGGGCTAGGGTGGTCTGGGAAAGAGTGAAATAATATTGAAGGGCATTAAAGGAATGTAGTTCCTGCTGACAGTGCTCAGGAAGTCTGCCCACAAGCCTCTGGGCATGATTCACCCAAGTTTCACCCCACTGGGTCAGGTCCACGGGCACCTCCAATACCCCAAGGGCTAAACCAACATCTCCAC
>NW_028028685.1:0-596 GCF_054177405.1 Leptonychotes weddellii
CATGATCCCAGGGTCCTGGGATCGAGCCCCGCATCGGGCTCCCTGCTCGGCGGGAAGCCTGCTGCTCCCTCTCCCACTCCCCCTGCTTGTGCTCCTGCTCTTGCTCTCTCTGTCAAATAAATAAATAAAATCTTAAAAAAAAAAAAAAAGCACCCAGACATCTATTACTAACTTAAAAGTGGTTTTCAAAACATTTTTTCTGCAAATGGCTAAATCAAAAAAATGTTTCTAACCTCGAGGTGAGCAAAAAACTCAACCAGCATTATCACTCAAAGACCCCTTTTAATCAATTATGTATAATTAAACCTGATGTGGAGGGGAAGCCAGCTACACCACTTTAGTAAAAGGTAAACTCATTTTCAGAAGAGCAAATGACTGCCAATCTATTGATAAGTGAAATAACACATTTTCAGTAATTCATTTTCAAATTGATTACTGGGGGATAAAAATAATTTACTTTCTTGGGCTCACAAAAAGGCTTTTTTAAAAATGAACTTTAACTAAACGTGTGCTTTTTTGAGGAATATCAACTTAAGGTGGGGGACTCAGAAATTCAATTCCAATCTTAATACGCTTGAGGCAACAGCTCTTTGTGC
>NW_028028686.1:0-596 GCF_054177405.1 Leptonychotes weddellii
AAGTATGTGTCACCAATTCCTTTGATTCCGATTTGGGGGGGCTGCAGCTAAACCAAGACAGAACTTGTTATAGGATATTTATTTTCTTCTAAAAGGCCCTGGGTTTTTCTCTGGACCCCACTCATGTCACTTCTTCCACCCAGAATGTCCATCTCTCCCATGGCATCTATCAGGCTCAGCTCAAAGGCCACCCCCTGCATAGAGTTGTCCCAGATCCTCCTAGCTACAAGTGACCTCTCCTTCCTCACACTGTTTTTATCCCTCTCAAATAGAGGTTACCCAGACCTGCCCTCGTACTGTAATTAGTGCAGAGCATGCCCTTTTCCTTACTGAGTATAAAAGCCTTTGCCACAGAGAACCTGCCCATATGGGTTTGCCAGCATTGCTATGACAGTACCACAGACTGAGACTTAAATAACAGGAATCTGTTTCTTCCCAGCTCTGGAGGCTTGAAGTCGAAGATCAAGGTGGCAGGTGGCAGCAGGGTTGCTTTCTTCTGAGGGCCTCTCTCCTTTCACCTTGGAGATGGTCCTCTTCTCTCTGTGTCTTCACCTTGGAGATGGTCCTCTTCTCTCTGTGTCTTCACCTTGGAGATG
>NW_028028687.1:0-596 GCF_054177405.1 Leptonychotes weddellii
GGCTGTCACTTCCTGCCATGTATTGATTTCGTGTGCTTTAGGGTGGAAGACGCATTGTACCAAAAAGAAAAGTCTCCTGTTCCGAGTGTCCCCGGGGGATAATGTGGAAGTAGGGACCCATGGATTTGGGGTTGAGACCCCAGCTGCCGGTGGCCGGTTCTTTCTGGGAACAGCTGTGCTTCCCGTAAAGGACAAGCAGGTGTAGCGCGGTTGGTGTGTTGGTTTTCCCTGGTCAGCAGCCAGCTCAGAGTCTGCGCCCACGTCGGTGCCGCGGGCCCTCGGCTGCTCGCACCTCACCCTGTTGTGAGCTCCTGCGTCCTCCCTTCCCGTCTTCCCGATTCCTTTATCGCTGTGTCTGTCTCGTCACGATGAACCTATTTAGTAGGCCTCTTCCACTGTTTTTGGAAGAAGGCAGACGATGGGAGAGAGAGGCATGTTGTTGCTGGTTCACATGAGAAAGAACATCAAAAGAAAACGTCTTTTATTCCCTTTTTTTGGTAGGTTCTTTTTCTTAAAAGAAAAAAATTAAAAAGAAAAAATTTTAAATTTTTTAAAAGATTTTGTTTATTTGTTTGAGAGTGAGTGAGAGAGTGGCA
>NW_028028688.1:0-596 GCF_054177405.1 Leptonychotes weddellii
GCACAAAGAGCTGTTGCCTCAAGCGTATTAAGATTGGAATTGAATTTCTGAGTCCCCCACCTTAAGTTGATATTCCTCAAAAAAGCACACGTTTAGTTAAAGTTCATTTTTAAAAAAGCCTTTTTGTGAGCCCAAGAAAGTAAATTATTTTTATCCCCCAGTAATCAATTTGAAAATGAATTAGTGAAAATGTGTTATTTCACTTATCAATAGATTGGCAGTCATTTGCTCTTCTGAAAATGAGTTTACCTTTTACTAAAGTGGTGTAGCTGGCTTCCCCTCCACATCAGGTTTAATTATACATAATTGATTAAAAGGGGTCTTTGAGTGATAATGCTGGTTGAGTTTTTTGCTCACCTCGAGGTTAGAAACATTTTTTTGATTTAGCCATTTGCAAAAAAAATGTTTTGAAAACCACTTTTAAGTTAGTAATAGATGTCTGGGTGCTTTTTTTTTTTTTTTAAGATTTTATTTATTTATTTGACAGAGAGAGCAAGAGCAGGAGCACAAGCAGGGGGAGTGGGAGAGGGAGCAGCAGGCTTCCCGCCGAGCAGGGAGCCCGATGCGGGGCTCGATCCCAGGACCCTGGGATCATG
>NW_028028689.1:0-596 GCF_054177405.1 Leptonychotes weddellii
TATATTCTTCCATTATACCTAGATATATACATAAACATACTTGTATACATTTTAAATAAATAATAGGACACTATTTGTAAAACACTGTTCTGTCTTGTTTCCATTTAACAATGAAATCATTTTGTACTAGTACACATAGAGTACCTTATTCTTTTTAATGACTGCAAAACTGTCCATTGAAAGGACGTATCATAATTTATTTAATCAGTTGGATCAACTTTAAGTTGAAGAAAAATGTTTTTGTGTATGATAACTTTAGCTAAAATCTGTGTAGGGTTACTCATTTCACATGTAAGATTCATTTTTGCCCAGGTTGTAATTACCCATCATGTTTTGTGAAAAGAGTACCAGGCTCCTTTTGACCAGAGCCCCGGCTCTGTTACGTACTAGGTGCAAGAGCTTGAGTGTTTGTCTAAATTCAATTACCTGGAAAATTCAAACGAAAAATAGCTGCCCAATCTGGTTTGAAGGATTGAGGTAATAATAATCATGTCACTGACTTTGCCGTTTGATTCCCCAAGTGCTAGGAGCCCTTCGGACTTGGAGACACACCTTTCTTCCCACCTTCTGCCACACACCCTTGCTAACCAGAGCAC
>NW_028028690.1:0-596 GCF_054177405.1 Leptonychotes weddellii
TTTTTTTCCAGATTCACTTATTAATACTTAAACACTTCCCTTTAGAGTTCTGGTAAAGAAAGACAGCATTATGGTTCCAAATTGTGAGACAAGGAGGAGTCCATTCAAGTAAGGGTCTCACCCTCTGTGTGGGGGCTTTGCTCTTGCTGAGGACTCTCTGTGAAGAGCGTGCTGGGTTCTGTTCTTGCATAAGAACACCATGAAGGATCACACCACCCATGAGAACCTTCAATGAAAATGTCCCAAGAATAATGCAGCTTCTTGTTCCCTGAGCTGAATTTACCTCCGGTGCTGTCTTGCAGTACTATTATTCTTGACTCAGACTACAACTGGGGGTGAACAAGAACACTATGAATCAAAGATCTTTTGTTTTCCAGGCACTGCCATGAATGTGCACCATGGTTCAGTTTTTGTACAAAAGTTTTCTCCTCCTTCACTGAGCATGTATTCACCACCACCAACCTTGCCCCACCCCGTGTGTGACCATTGTTACTATGCCCGAAGCTTTAGCAAGTAGTACAGCATAAAACAGTAATTCTTGTAATTAGAGTTTTTTAAGCAATAGAGTTGATTTTAAAGTTTATTTTACATTTCAC
>NW_028028691.1:0-10501 GCF_054177405.1 Leptonychotes weddellii
CTAATCTCAGGGTTCTTGTGAAAAATCAATGAAGCAATACTACAGAAACGTGATCATTTTTTAACTCGAAAGCTAATGAAGATCAGTTGAGAATATTAAAAATGTATATATACATCAAGCTAAGGAAATAAAACTTAACGAAACAGCTCTTGGGTGAAAAATGCCACTTTACACTCTTCTAACAAAATATCATGACAAAAATTTTTCCATTATTCATATTTTTTTTTTTAAAAGATTTTATTTATTTGAGAGAGAGAGAAAGAGAGAGCACATGAGAGGGGGGAGGGTCAGAGGGAGAAGCAGACCCCCAGCTAAGCAGGGAGCCCGATGTGGGACTCGATCCCGGGACTCCAGGATCATGACCTGAGCCGAAGGCAGTCGCTTAACCAAGTGAGCCACCCAGGCACCCATCCATTATTCATATTTTGATGTGAATATAGAAGAGGTGGTTTTGAAAAGTATTCATGTGTCAGGAATGTCTCACAATTGTGTAGCTGTGGCTGCATGAACCAATGACTGCTGTGGGTCCGTGGGGACAAGGAACTGTCCTGTGTGTGGTGTGGTGTGGGCACTGTTCCTGTATCTTCCAAGACGGAGAGGCTTTTTTTGACTTACATTTTAATAAACAATTATCCTCAATGGGGGAAAATATGTACATACACAGAGAGAGAGAGAGAGAGATTTACAGGAGATAGAAATACTAGGGATGTAGAACATGCATCCTAAAAAGTTCAACTAGAGAAACATCCCCATTTACCTCTGTCTACCTTACAAGCTTGGCCCTGTTGACACCCACCATTTCTGGGTAACAATTCCCAGTTACAGTAAATAGATAAATCCGCTAGTCATGAGTTATTTGGCAAGCACGTAAGAGGAAGTTCTTTTTGGATGTCAGTAAAGTTGGCAAATTACCTGTCTGTTTCATTGTGTCCAAAACACTTCGTGTTCCTCAAAAGGGAGGTGTCATCTGAGACACCGCCACTGCCTAAACATGGAAGAAGGCAAACCGGGGGCGGGGGTGGGGGGTGTCTCCACAGTCATGGCTTTTTAACGATGTGGGCTTGTCGCTCTCCCTACTGGGATCAAAGTGTACCTCCACATCTCTGTATTTCTCCTTCCTGGGCCTACCGCCAGGTAGGCTTTCTGCCTTTTGTGTCTCCAAGCCCCTTCTTCACTATTTCACTAAATTGGCTGATCATCCCGGAGTCTTGGGTTTCCCTCCTTTTCCCCTAGCTGGGTTTCTGATCCTCTCCCTTGGGACCTTGCCCTCCGCAGCTGGTTTGCTGTCCAGTTTTGCTCAGTAAACTCAGATGCACTCTCATACACACATCTGGCATGGAGGCCTGGGTGACTCATTGGTAGACTTTACAAACAAAACGTGCCTAAAAATAAATTAGGCACTTTCCAATTCATTCCACCTTATCTAAAATGTGACTGAATTCTGTCCAAAGTGCTAAGTGATATGGTTATTAAGACAGAACATCTCCATTTTATTGCATTTTTTTTCTAACGTTTCCCAACTAAACATCTACATCGACAAAACAGCAATGTCTTTCTTGAACACACCCTTTTCTGGTGGTAAGTTTCAGAGATCTGAGTGTCATGTTTAGCTAAATTCAACTACTATTTATTGAACACCCCTTTTATATTTATTTTTTTTAAGATTTTATTTATTTGTCAGAGAAAGAGAGAGCGAGCATGAGCAGGTTGGGGGTGGGGAGCAGAGGTAGAAGGAGAAGCAGGCTCCCCGTGGAGCAGGGAGCCAGATGAGGAACTTGATCCCAGGACCCTGGGATCATGACCTGAGCTGAAGGCAGACGCTTAACCGAATGAGCCACCCAGGCGTCCCAAGATTTTTTATTTTTAAGTAATCTCTACACCTGACACGGGGCTTGAACTGACGACCCTGAGATCAAGAGTGGTGCGCTCCAAATGAGCCAGCCAGATACCCCTGTTGAACACCTCTATTAAAGTAAATGGCCCCAAGCTAAAACACAGGCATTGCCAATCACTCTTCTGCATTTCTGATTCTGCCTTAAGCCAAATTCAGCCTGTGAATATTCAGCCACTTCATAAGCAAATGAGACATTTTTAATGCAGTAAAAATAACACACTAAGCAGGTAGCCTCAGTATGAAACAAATATTTAAAAAACTATTTCACTAAATATATGTTGCAACTTTTCTATAAATGTAAAATTATTTCCAAACAGCAAGTAAAAAACATCAGAATATTTTGTCTCTATATAACGCGCAGTCTTTAAATTTTTAATGTCACTCTACCAACCCAGATCTTGCCAGCCCTCAAAAGATTCTGGGCAAGAGCAACATTTTGATGCAACAATTTAAACATGGATTTTTGGTTTACTTTGTTTACTTTGACTGTCGCTGGATGATGATCACACACAGCCCTGCTGCCAAGGGAGGTCAGAGCTCAAAGGTATTAGTACGGAAACCTAACTCTCAAGTTTGGACAGAGACTGCAAACAGAACACCCCATCTGATGGGCTTGACAGACCTTCTGTATTCAGTGAGAGTCGGGGTCCAGCACGGGGACTGAACTTACTTCAGAACCTGGAAGAGCCCAGGTGTCACGGATGTTGGTCTCACCATCCCAGCTCCACTAATGGTCCCCAGATGAACCTGAGGATAATAGACTGTCCGAAGAGCTAATCTTGAAGACTGCAACCGTGTCTTAATGACTTCTAGTGGACAAGTAAAAATAGCACCAACCGTGCCCCCACACCTGTTAAGAGAAGACATCACAACAGGATCAGAAAAGCTATACTATTCCCTAGACTGATAAAGTATGAAATTTCATTTTTCTCTCTTAAGAAAAAAAGGCACTTGTTTATTTCATAATTAGAACATACTGGGAGGTAAGAAGAATTTGCTGAAGTCTCAGCAGCTAAAGAGAGAACCACTGCTAACATGATGCGCGCCCTTCAGGGTCTCTATCGCTGGCTTTTTAACGTCCCCTCCCCAGCTTACCCGGATGCTGTGGCCCTCTCTCTGAGGCCGCATCTACAGCTACCATACCACCTGTGATGGCTACACACTAGTCCTCTCTGCCACGGTCTACCATTTTAACCCATTATTCTGTTAGCCATTTCCAACTCCGCTGCCATGCTGCAGTGAATATTCTATTTTTTTTTTTTTAATATTTTTATTTGTCAGAGAGACAGGCAGAGGGAGAAGCAGACTCCCTGCTGAGCAGGGAGCTCGATGCGGGACTCATCCCAGGACTCTGGGATCATGACCTGCGCCAAAGGCAGCCGTTTAACTGACTGAGCCACCCAGGCGCCCCTGCAGTGAATATTCTAGACAATGCCTCTTTGCACAGTCAAAAATTCTTCAGATAATGCTGCTATTTTGAGAAATCAACATTCACTACAACACAGACTTCTATAAAAATACGATTAATTTGGACTCCACTGAAAATAAAGCTAAAGCTCCTTTTAATGATGAAGTCCTCAAGCGTCCTTCAGTCTCCCTGATCAGGGTTCTCCTAACCACCCTTTACAATTTGTTCATGTCAAAATATTACCCGAATTAAAGATTTAAATATTTTTCCTCAAGACAACTCACTTATTTATCCTAAAATACCCACTTTCATCTTTTCTTTTTTTTTTCCAAGTAGACTCCAAGCCCAGCATGGAGCCCAACATGGGTCTTGAACTCATGACCCCGAGATCAAGGCCTGAGTTGAGGTGGCATAGTCGGTTAAGCGTCCGACTCTTGGTTTCCAGCTCGGGTCATGAGATCGAGCCTCACGTCCAGCTCCATGCTCAGTGTGGAGTCTGTTTGAGATTCCATCTCCTGTCCCCCTACCTCCCCGCCCCAGGGGCTCTCACACGTACATGCTCTCTCTCAAATAAATATATCTTTTTTTTTTTTTTAAAGATTTTATTTATTTGACAGAGAGAGACAGCGAGAGCAGGAACACAAGCAGGGGTAGTGGGAGAGGGAGAAGCAGGCTTCCCGCTGAGCAGGGAGCCTGATGTGGGACTCGATCCCAGACCCCGGGATCACGACCCGAGCTGAAGGCAGACGCTTAACGACTGAGCCACCCAGGCGCCCCTCAAATAAATAAATCTTAAAAAAAAAAAAAAAAAGACCTGAGCTGAGATCAAGATCAGATGCTCAACCGACTGAGCCACCCAGGGACCCCACATCTTTTCTTAATAATATCCATGAATTGCATGTTTGATGGGCTAGTTATAATTAACAATGTCAGGTACCATCTAAAACCATCCCACCACCACCAATAAATGTTTTACTCTTTGGAAAACACTGATGATCAGGACCTGTGTCTTACTCATCTTTATATCCCCGACATCAGGACTTGCAAGTGCACAAACAGTATTTGCTAAGCCAAGGAATTATTAAATTGAGATTTCAGGGGCGCCTGGGTGGCTCAGTTGGTTAAGCGACTGCCTTCGGCTCGGGTCGTGATCCTGGAGTCCTGGAATCGAGTCCCGCATCGGGCTCCCTGCTCGGCAGGGAGTCTGCTTCTCCCTCTGACCCTCCCCCTCTCATACTCTCTCTCTGTCATTCTCGCTCTCAAATAAATAAATAAAATCTTAAAAAAAAAAATTGAGATTTCAAGGACAATGTCTTTCAAGGGATCTAAATGTTTGAAAATAGCATATACTCTCGGGGCGCCTGGGTGGCTCAGTCATTTAAGCATCTGCCTTCGGCTCAGGTCATGATCTCACGGTCCTGGGATCGAGCATCGGGATCCCTGCTCAGGGGGGAGCCTGCTTCTCCCTCTCCCTCTGCCTGCCACTCTGCCTACTTGTGCTCTCTGTCAAATGAATAAATACAATCTTTAAAAAAAAAAAGAAAAAGAAAATAGCACATACTCTCTACCTTCTGTCACAGGCTCCATTACCTGGGAGCTCCAGGTAGGGAGGGGCTGTGTATTCACATACTCTTGCACTTAGAGAGGATAGCACCTGGCAAACAGGTGGCTCAATAAAAATAAGCACCAGCACCTGTGATTGGGAAACAGTAACGACAGGAAAGGACAGGCGCTGGCAGACAGAGAGTACTTAAGTTAGCTTCCCTACGCCACCAGATGTAAGTGTTGGAAATGTGGAAGTGAATCTAGCACCCAGCACAGACCCTGAAAGAATGAAGTAAAACTCCATGCAGTATTTTAGAATCAGGAGCCCAAAGTTCCATAGAGCAAGTAAAATGATGATAACTAAGAGCTGGAAGCTATCAGTTTAAATAGCATTACTGCCAATGACTATTCTATGACAGGCATTCAATCCTCCAACAATCCTATGAGGTAGGAGCTATTATTTACCCCCAATTTACCATGAGGAGTATGAATGTCAGAAAAAGAGAATGAGGGCGCCTGGGTGGCTCAGTTGGTTAAGCGACTGCCTTCGGCTCAGGTCATGATCCTGGAGTCCCGGGATCGAGTCCCGCATCGGGCTCCCTGCTTGGCAGGGAGTCTGCTTCTCCCTCTGACCCTCCCCCCTCTCATGTGCTCTCTCTCCCTCTCATTCTGTCTCAAATAAATAAATAAAATCTTTAAAAAAAAAAAAAGAATGAAATGTACAGACTGGGGGAGGGTGAAGAGGAAAATAGTAATTTTTGACAGTTTAGGCAAACCTGCTTTAGAATCATGATGATAATACACGTAAATTGAACTGTTTACATACAATAGTGTTTTCTGAACTGTGGGCCAAAGCCCATCAACCACAAAAGCAATTTAGGGGATCACAAACAGAATGGGAAGGGAGAAGGGCAGGAAGGACATGATGTATATCAGACAAGTACCATTCAACCCTCAAGGATTTTGCCACTGGTATTGTCTTTACTTTTTAGATGGGGAATCCTTGTCTCAATGAGGTCATACACTTTCTCAAAGTCACAAAGTGACGAAGTGGCTAAACTGAGACCCAAATCCAATGTTCTTCCCACCATACTCTTGGGAAGGATGATGGAAAGATAGTTTTGTTAGATAATTTAGACTATTTACATACACACTCTACTTGGCCAATAGCTGATTTGACAATAAGGCCTTTAAAACTCTGTGTTTGGGGCACCTGGGTGGCTTAGTTGGTTAAGCATCTGCAGTTAAGTGTCTGCTTTCGGCTCAGGTCGTGATCCGGAGGTTCTGGGATCGAGCAGAGTGCGGCTCCCTGCTCAGCGGGGAGTCTGCTTCTCCCCCTCCCTCTGCTTCTCCCTAGCTCGTGTGGAGAGTCTTAAAAAAAAAAAAAGTAAAAACTCATGTCCATTCACACGAAATTACCCTTACCTATTAGAAAAATAACCATGTGCTTAAAAGGTTTAATATTTTAAAACATTGGAAAACTCACATACTACAGAGTAAGATAAAAAAAAAATACTGAAATTTACTTATGTTCAATAACATGATTCCACAGTGCTGAAAAAGAACAGAACTTCTGGGTAGTCTTTCATAAGAAAGTCAAGTTCAAACACGACATAGGTCAACCACCTTTGCTTTGGCCCCATGTCAGTTACGTTCCTCACTCTGGCCAACCACCAACCAAACCCACGCCACTGATCAAAGGACGACCCGCTGGACGGTACGCTTGCCCCACAAAGCAGTGCCCTACTGAGGGCAAGTCGGTGAGCTCTTTGAGGCTGGCAGACCACACTCACAACCACACACCCTCTTGTATGTTACACCCCGGGCCCATGGCAGGAGGGGGGCGGTGGTAAAAAGGCCCCGGCTGGCCTTCTAGACCACTCACCAGGGGACAAACTAAGGCACTCTCAGGCACCTCTTCTACAAGACAGAATGATGCTGCCTCAGTGTTATAAGAAATGACAAAACAGGGAAAACACTGCCAACCGTAACCAGCGGTAAGAAGCAACTCTTCAGTAGGCGAGCCCCTCCCTACCTACTAGAAACCTTAGATGAGAAACAAGCATCGATTTTCAGTCATTTTAAATCATTTTTTAATTCATTAATACTTTTAAGTTATTAAGCTATGTTGGATACATCGTGACTAATACTCCTGATTAGAAGGAAAGAAGTTGATACTAAACTGAAATTTCCAAACAAAATTCTTCCCAAAATTTAAAACATTTCATAGCAGAATTTTTATTTACTTGTCAGAGAGAGAGAGAGAGAGAGAGCACGCGCGAGCAAGTGAGCGCACAAGCAGGGGGAGCGGCAGGCAGAGGGCGCAGGCTCCCTGCAGAGCAAGGAGCCAGATGCGGGACTCGATCCGGGGACCCTGGGATCATGACCCGAGCCAAAGGCAAACGCTTAACTGACTAAGCCACCCAGGCGCCCCACAGCAGAATTTTTAAAGTATCTTTCAGCTCAACTTATTTTCTTTCTTCATGAACCATCACATATAAGACACTCATCAAAAAAAAAAAAAAACAAACATAACATAATAAAAAAAAACGCCACTTCCTTATGAAAAAAAAAAAAAAGACACTCATCAATCTGGGAGTATGAATAGAAATATGGACTTCTCTGAATTGGCTTTCCAAGTTTTTCTAAAAATATTTAATCATGTTGAGTCTTAAGCACTTGCGATTACAACAAATTACATTATTTGTTGAAAAAAGTTCCTGTTAATTTTTCGATACAAAGACGTCCTTCAGTATCAGCGTGGCTCCTAACCGTGGTCACTCAGCTCAGATAAAGCCCTGTCCACCGTGACTCTGGGCAGAAGTTATTAACAGAGCTTTTTTTTTTTTTTTTTAAATGTTTTTTTTTTTTTTTAAAGATTTTATTTATTTATTTGAGAGAGAGAGAATGAGAGACAGAGAGCATGAGAAGGAGGAAGGTCAGAGGTAGAAGCAGACTCCCCGCCGAGCAGGGAGCCCGATGCGGGACTCGATCCCGGGACTCCAGGATCATGACCTGAGCCGAAGGCAGTCGCTTAACCAACTGAGCCACCCAGGCGCCCCAGAGCTTTTTGAGTCTCAATTCAGAAAAAGACATTAGCTCTGTCCACCAGGCCTCCTCCATCTCTGCTATTCAGCTGTCCTCTACTGAATTCCCCCGTTCTTAGCAATGACACCATGGACAGATATCTGGTAACTTCCAGGTCTTCAAATTCAGGCCCGTCTTAAACTTCAATCTCAAATCTCATTCAAAACTTCCCTCCAGCACTGCCAGCTGGAAGTATGGCGTGAGGGTACTTGGTCTGCTCTTTTTCTTCCCTTCTTTTAAGGGTTCTCTGGGCATGAGGACAGAGAGGAGTGAAGTGGTCTTATGTAACTGGTTTCTGTCTTGCTGTGGGTGCACCTGGCTGTGTGTTATATTAACAGCCTCGGGAAAGGTTATGATTTCAGTGTAGATGGTGTGCAAGCCTTCTTGGAGTGGTGTTCAATCTCACTGGGCACTCCCATACTGGTCCCAGCAGCAGTCCATCCCCCAACTTCCTTTCAAGCCTCACTTGGCTGGGAACCCAACGGACAGCACTAGGTGCCTTTCCTTCAAGGGTAGTCAGGCAGATCTTGCCATCTCTAAGTCTTACGGTAGACCCCTCTTGGTTCAGCTGAGGGCCATAGCGGCCAATGCATGGCCAACAGGAAAAGTCCCATCCAACATCCAATACATGGTGACAGTGTTGGCATCACGTTATCGGGAAAGCAAGTCTGACTGGATACCAATATTTCAGACCACTAATCTCCAAAGTGGGGGACATACTGTTAAGTATGCACAATGGAATACTGGCATAGAGGGGGGAAAATTACAGAAAAAAAAATTTTTCACTTATTTATAATCTCTACCATTAAAGTTCTATTTTGTGTATATGCTTTACAATATATATAAAATTAACAGGGTAATATAAATATATATGCAGATATGCACAAACACTTAGCAGTTGATAGGACTGTGTGATCAAAGGCTGCAGAGCACTATTCTAGACCAGTGGTTCTCAACTGTGGCAGTTACGCCTCCACCCCAATGACATTTGGTAATGTCCGGAGACATTTTTGGTTATTGCTATTGGGGGAGGAGGTACTAGCATCTAGTGGGTAGAGACCAGGGTAGCCATTAAACATCCTACACGGGATGCACGGGAAACCACCCAGTAATACCGTGCCCCTCCCCACACAATTATCTGGCCAAGGTTGAGAACCTCTGTTCTAGATCAATAAAACAATCTATCTGAAGGCAGTACAAGCAATGTGGAGGGCACTCCGGGTTGCCTCCCCAGCATCCATTCCCCTCTTCCTTTGTCTTAACAAGAGCCCAAATTTCTTAAGTCATATAGTTTGGATAATATTGAACCCATTTCTATGTCTCACTTAATCAACATAATACCATCTATGTTGCCATGTCATCTGTTCAGAGATGGGTACATGATTCAGCCCAAAATAAACAGCATAATCTCCTCGGAGCAGTGACCAGTTTAGAGATGGGTGCATGTCCAAGTTGGTCCAATCAGATTAAGTTTAAGACTTTTCAATGGTGGAGAAACACTAGGAGCTGCTGGAAGCCAGTCCGTGTCCATGCAGGAACCAATCCTGGAATCACACAGATATTTCTGGAACACAGCAATCAACAAGGGGTCCCACAGTGACATTGCTGAGCCATTTAAATAAGCCCTCACCAAAGCTTGTTCTCTCTTTAGAATTTAGGTATATGTGCCAATAATCAAGCCATTTGGAAGTGAGTTTTTATTACTTACAAATGAAAGCCTCCTAAATGAGTCTAGTCAATAAAAAAAAATTTACACCCTCGTTTTCCAAGAAAGCACTTACAGAATTTTACTATTATCAATAATCTTCCAAAAAGTAGTTAGGACTCATGTAGCTAGTAGGCTATGTTTCCAGCAGCTATGAGGAAACTCCCTGGATGTTAATATAATTTTGGTCCTGAGGTAATGCTAACAACTGATGCCAAAGTTCAGAGAGGACGCTCTGTGGGATATTCCACTCACTGAAACCATGGAAGTGAACAGAATGGCAGAAAGACCATAAACAGCAAGCCGTTAAATTACATGTCTGGGAGCAGTCAAAGAGTTGCTCTCTGAAATCTATTTGCCCAATTTTCTAAAAAATCTATTACCTGGATTTTTCTGTGCCTTTCCCCACTCTTACTAATTATTCCTGAATGCCCTCCCCCCACTTTCTCTCATTCTTTCTGCCCAGAATTGAAGTCATGTGTTTAGTACATAAACATGGATTTAACCTTTTCTTTTTACCCACCTAAACCTTCCCCGATGGATTAGGCTCCTCTCTTCCAGTTTATAGAACAAAGCTAGACTATCACTACTACAATATATACACTGGATTTCTTCTTTTATCTTCATGTGACCAGAGACACAAAAAATTTTAATTATGCACACAAATTTTTGCCTTTTAACTCTGAGTATCAAGTAACAAGGACACCTTTCAAAAACTAGATGTTTTCAACAAGAACCTGTTTCCTGTATATACACACACAGTGTATATATTAGTGCTTTAGGCACTAAAGCCAAGACCGATATGCTCTCTATTTTAATCGCTACCCAACTGGTGGTCAACTGTTTCCCAGATTCACAGCTT
>NW_028028692.1:0-596 GCF_054177405.1 Leptonychotes weddellii
AGATTGGATGATACCCGGCTGAGGTGATGAGGAGGGATGTTCTGTACTCAGCCTACCCATTCAAGTGCTACTCTCTTCCAGGACTGTCCTCACTGACACACCCAGCAATGATATTTTGCCAGCTATCTGGGCCCCCTTCAGCCCAGTCCAGGTGATACATAAAATTCACAATCACATCCACTTTGACCAGGCAAGGGGGACTCTAAATGGAAGTCATATGTGTGTATTTTTGTGTTCTCTGCACATCACCTCCCACTGTTCAGCACCTCCTCCTCTGGCGCAGAATGAGGGGCTCTTCCATAGCAGCACTCCACCTAGGCAGAACCTCCTGTCCTTCACTTTTCTGACATGCTTGTTTTCTAAAACCTTACCTCTTGAGGCTCATTTGTCAAGACTTGCCCTGTACCTGGGTGGTTATTTTGAGCAAGGGCATTCAGAGGGTACAGCAGCAATGCTGGTCTCCTTGCTCCCCAGTCTAGCTGGTGCCTGGGACACTCTTCCCACAGAGACCCCTAGGCTTCCGGCCTTCTGCTCTTTCAGGTCTTCACTCAACCTTGCCTTCTTCAGCAGGCCCACCCCCACCGATGGCAGAGCAG
>NW_028028693.1:0-596 GCF_054177405.1 Leptonychotes weddellii
CTTAAATAACAACTATATATTATCTTAGAGTTCTCAAGGTTGAAATCTAAAATGGGTCTCGGGCTAAAATCAAGGAATTTCTGGAATCCTTTTCCTTGCCTTTCCTAGGTTCTGAAGGTTTCCAGTATTCCCCAGGCTTGCGGTCCCCAGCAATGGCTGGTCAAGTCCTTCTCATGGTGCATCATTGTGACACCCTGTCTCTTCTCCCTCTTCCACATTTAAGGTGAGCTGATTAGCAACTTTAATTCTATCTGCAACCTTAATTCTCCCTTGCCATGTAACATAACACAATTACAGTTCCAGGGACTAGGACCTGGACATCTTGCATAGGGACTATTATGCACACAAAAATTCCTCTTTCCCAAGAATGTACTTTGTTGAGTAAATAACCATATCATTTTGGAGAAAGACTTGGAAGAATTATTACTGTGATAACTGTCATGTTGCAGGGGCCTTCTTCCTGTGGATCCAGCCTCCATTTCAGTCAATGTGGCCCAGCTCTGAAAACTGGTTCAGTTCTGGATTCCAGCAAAATATCATGGCTTTTAACTAAGGAAGTTGCTCTCAGCTCTCTGGTCACTCATCCTTGATTTGTT
>NW_028028694.1:0-596 GCF_054177405.1 Leptonychotes weddellii
TAAAATAGAGTAGGTGCCATATGTATTTTGTAGACCATGCGGCTCAGTGACTGCTGATCTCAGGGCACATTGTAACAATTCAGTGAAGTAATATATTTGAAGTGCTAGGGGAGCACCTAACACATAGGTGGAATTTCTGTTCCTTTTTCCCTTTCTTTTTATAAAGATTTTTCTTCTTCAGGGAACTCTTTCCCTTATTCGATGACTAGATCTTATTCATTTTAACCACCACAATCCAACCCCTTTGGAAAATAGGAAATAATTATTTACAGCTATCAAAAGATTGGTGACACTTTACTGTGACTGTGTTATGGTTTCTATGCTTCCTCACCCAGTAGTGGACTTTTAGACACTTCTGATTGGGAAACTAAACACTCTAAACTCTGATATTTGATAAAAGTTCCCAGGGAGATCTGGAAATGTGTGCATGTCCATGTGTGGAGTGTTTGAATGGACATGCACATGTTTGTGTATGAGAGAGAGGCTGATTTGTGAAATTCTAGCAATGGACTTAAATGTTATAAATACCTATCCCAGAATACAAAAAAGTATTATAAAATGTCCAATTATAATTCACCTTTTAAAGTTGTCTTAGA
>NW_028028695.1:0-596 GCF_054177405.1 Leptonychotes weddellii
AAACAACTTGCCTGAGTTTATTATTTTAGCATATTGAGGATCTATATAAATAAGTTTGTCAAGTTTGACAAATTCACTCATAAAAACTGATAGAAGTTTGGATTTCTAGGTAATTACTTTTTATCTGAAGATAGAGATAATTATCTGCAGTAAAAATGAACCAACAGTAATTAAAGGCAAAGACTAAATGGATCAACTTTGGTCATTTGATGTTATTTTATTCTATATTATAATTAAAAACAAAACAAAAGTAGAATGCGGCGCCTGGGTGGCTCATTCAGTTAAGCATACAGCTCAGGTCATGATCTCAGAGTCCTGGGATGGAGCCCTGCTTTGGGCCCCATGCTCAGCGGGGAGTCTACTTGAATTCTCTCTCCCTCTCCCTTTGCCCTTCCCCGTGCTTGCTCACTCTCAAATACATAAATCCTCTTAAAAAAAAAAAAAAAAGACATGTGAAACAATCTTTATGGCCACTTTTGGGAGGCACACATCTACATTATATCTGTTCTGGCCTATAGTATTTGCCTTTAGTAAGTTGATGAAAGGTAAATAAAAAATTCATGGTAGAGTAAAAGGTTTCAAGAAATACCGGCAGG
>NW_028028696.1:0-596 GCF_054177405.1 Leptonychotes weddellii
TCCATGTCACAGGATGTGATGGACACTCCTGACCTCTCAGCAACCTTAGACATAGCTAAACACTTACTCTACTTTAAAAGACTCGATTCCCTTGACTCCATGCCATTGCCATGGCTTTGTTTCTACCTCTCTGTCTCCTTTTTTTTTATTAGACTTTTATCTCTACGAGTCCTGATGGCTTCACCCCAGTCCTTCTTTTCTTCTCTCACTACCTCATCTTACTTATTGATTTTTACCACTTAGTGACTTCAATTCCATCTGTATAGTGATTATTCCCAATTTTATCTCTCTAGCTCAAATATATCTTCTGAGCTCCAGAACAAAATACCAAACATTTTATTCTGAATCTCCACCATATGATCCACATGGGTCCTTTAAAAGTACCATGCCCCAAGCTGAAGTTTTGATTTGTCCTACCTCCTATGCTCCTTATATCTCAAAATGGCACCCACAACCAACCACACAGGAATCAATGAATCATTCTTGATGTTTTCTCTGAATCAGCTTCCATATATAATCACACATTATATATTATGAATTCCACCTCTTTAATATCTCCCAAATGCTTCCACTTCCCTTTATTACTTTTTTTCTAC
>NW_028028697.1:0-596 GCF_054177405.1 Leptonychotes weddellii
GAGTTTTCCCCATTCCTCCCTTCTGTCCTTTTTAACATTGCTGCCAATCATTTCATTTGTCCATGAGGTATAATCATTGAATATATCTTTACTATTATGTTTCTGAACAAACTATTTGCTAGAACAACTAAGAAAAATTTAAAAAAATATTTTACCTTCATTTATTTTTTCTGTAACACTCTTCCTTTATGTAGATTTAAGTTTCTTTTTTGTTTTAAGATTTTATTTATTTATTTCACAGAAAGAGAGAGCGAAAGCAGGAACACAAGCAGGGGGAGTGGGAGAGGGAGAAGCAGCCTTCCCGCTGAGCAGGGAGCCCGATGTGGGGCTCGATCCCAGGACCCTGGGATCATGACCTGAGCTGAAGGCAGACGCTTAACGACTAAGCCACCCAGGTGCCCCTAGATTTAAGTTTCTAACCCATATTATTTTCTTTGTCTCTGAAAAACTTCTTTTAACATTTCTTGCAAGGCAGGTCTATTTGCAAGAAATTTTTTCATTTTTATTTTTCCTTCACTTTTGAAGGACGATTTCACTGGGAACATTCTAGGTCAGTATGTTTTCTTCCTTCAACACTTTAAACATTTCACTCCACT
>NW_028028698.1:0-596 GCF_054177405.1 Leptonychotes weddellii
ACTGTATGCTTGCCAGGCATGTAGTAGGTGCTCAGTGAATGCAAATTCAGTAAAATTGCTAAGCTGGGCTCCCGCCCTCATTAGTGGACACTTCTCCTTGGCTTGGCCCCTGGCTTGGGCCCTCGCAGTTGAGGGAGGCTCCACAGGCATTCCAGGTGAGAGCCAGCCTAGAGGGAGGAGAGTGATGGAGTTTCAGGGTCCCTGGGGGGCTTCCTCTGCCTGCAGCTTTCCGCTGAACTCACGGAGTCTCGCATCAACCCACACAGAGCTTCTGAAACTTCTTTGGTCTTTAGTGTCTTGGTAATTTTTATCCCAAGGCGAAAAGAAATTCCTGTTTATTAGATAGTTAGATCCAAACAGCTTGTGTGTGTGTGTGTGTGTGTGTGTGCGTGCGTGCGTGTGTCCTTCCTAACAACTTGGTAGCCATATCGTTGAAAAAACAATACCCATAAATCAGAGGTAAAAATAAGATTCGTATTCCATTCCTA
The DNA here is from genome assembly GCF_054177405.1 of Leptonychotes weddellii. Taxonomy (NCBI): domain Eukaryota; kingdom Metazoa; phylum Chordata; class Mammalia; order Carnivora; family Phocidae; genus Leptonychotes; species Leptonychotes weddellii. The sequence goes on from NW_028028698.1 coordinate 489, forward strand.
AAGAGCCACACTGGCTAGTCACGGGGGTGTGCACACGGCTTGGGCACAGCTTCTCAAGTCTTGGAATCAGACTGGCCCCTCCACCCTCATTGTCTATCTCAGAGTACT
>NW_028028699.1:0-596 GCF_054177405.1 Leptonychotes weddellii
TTGAAGAGCAACTGAGAGTTTAAGGCCTAAAATAAGGAACCAGGCAATTCTCCTGCAAAATATCTAAAAGAAATTTTCTACAACATGGAAGAGGATCAACAGAATTCTGTGTCTTGGCCGCCATGTCACAGCAAGGCATCCCGAAAGGCTGTCCGTAACCTTCACCCCTGTCTCTTTTTCCTTATTAACGGTGTTCTGACGTTGCCTGCACCATCTACCACAGAAAGGCTCTTGAGCTAAATTACAGTTTCAAGGAATAAAATCACTTACTGTTCCGACAGGGAGAGTACTCTGCGTACGCACTGAAATTCTGGATCGCTACATAGCAAGTGCCAACTGGGTCCTTTTCTGGTGTTGGTTTAAGAGTTCTCCAGTGATACAGAGAGGCACAGGCCTGTGACACAAGAAAGGCAATCAACATTTTCTTGACATAGTTTCCTCATACCATGATAGGATATAGCTTGTTGACTAAGGTACCTACATTCATGTTAAACTATGTTAAATTAGGGAGTGAATTAATCGGCTTCCAGCATGCTGGTAAGTACCTCAGTAGTCAGAGTTAATGAAACTTCCAAAGCCAGTTTTTTTTTTTTTTT
>NW_028028700.1:0-596 GCF_054177405.1 Leptonychotes weddellii
CTTAAGTGCCCATCCATAGTAAGGACTGTATTGCTGGTACCTAGGGGTTATTTATAGAAGAGCAGTCTGAATAGCAAATGTAAAGTCATCTTAAAACCTGAATTTCAAAATAAAACATTACTAACTCCATTCAAGAATCCATTAAAAAACAGTCATCCAACAAAATGTTCTAAACCTGTCTGGGTCATCTCCATCTTAATAGTTTTATTATATGCTTGTAATGTCTACTACATTAGCTTCCACCTACAGACAAACAACAGTACAAAAGCTATACTTGAAGGTCTGTGTCAAAGGACAGCGGGCTGCCCCAATTGCAGGTTTGAGTGCAGGCAGCAGGTGCCTGGGAAGCAATGTGTGCTTGCTGCGCAGAAGTACACAGCTGAGTCTTCGGGTTGGGTGTCTTTGATGTGCAGGGAGAAACGTTTGGCCGTCCTATTCAAAAAAACAGTGAGTCTTTGGTCTTCTCTTTTGGCCATGCTTGAACGAATGTCTATAAGGAGCTGGGGACCTTTTCCAAGTTCTCGCTTATACCAAGGGAAGTAACTTGAGGTACTGTCTGAATAACTGCAGTTGATAACAGAGCTGCTTCCCTGCTG
>NW_028028701.1:0-596 GCF_054177405.1 Leptonychotes weddellii
TGGGGGTGTTTGAATGGACGAGCAAATGTGCGTGTGAGTGTGTGTGTGTGCGCACGTGAAGGCATTTGTGGTGCAAGTAAGCACATATTTAAGTGTGCCGGGGGTGGGGCACCCCAGAAAAGATGGTTATGGGGATGTGTGCTGTGTAGGCGTATGTGTGTCTTGTTCTTATCTATATCCTCAGTGTTGGGTATATTGCGGGTATGCAGTAAATATATGCTGAACAAATGTACCGACCAATCAATACTCAGTGAGCCTGTGCACTGTGTGTATGCCCCTATCATTCCATTGGCATATCCCTTCCCTGTTTCTATTTTTGTATCCAGGGAAACCCACGGGAACCCGTATTGTACCAGTGTGTGAGCAGGGTATGTTAGCAGACTGTACCCACTGCCTCTGGGGTGTGTTTGTGTGTTTGTGATGTGAATGGGTGTCCATGAGTATGGGAGTGCGTATTTTCATCTGAAGTCAAAACCTACTGCCCATTGAATCTCAGATCTGTACCTCTGAAACAAACAATGCAATATATGTTAAGAAAAAAAAAAGAAGAAGAAGAAGAAGGTAGCGGGAGGAGAAGAATGAAGCGGGGGAAATTG
>NW_028028702.1:0-10500 GCF_054177405.1 Leptonychotes weddellii
TTAGGGAACTCATGAGGTAGGAACATGGGCTTGCACTCATCAGCTGGAGCCTGGGCCAGCTGGACAATATGCATCAGGTGGGCAGGTACTTGGGAAAGGTGTGTGTGTGTCTGTCTGTCTGTCTGAAGGTCTGTAGCATTCACCTTAGAGAAACAGAGATGTTCATGGAGTTTTGAAGGCTATGGAAGCCTCAAGCCTATGGGGACAGGGACATCGTGTCTGCAGGGAAGAGGGGCAAAGGGGAGAGGCGCATTAGGCTGAGGGAACAGTATGTGCAAAAGTTGGAGGCAAGTTCAAGGTGAGGTTTTCCTTTCTTTAGCTGAATTTTAGTTCTTGTATCCCTGGTGCCGTCCCATTTTATATCCATGAAATATTCTTTGATAAACTTGAATACACTAGAAAGCACTGTCAATTTTTTGTTGTTGTTGTTTTGGTTTTGTTTTTTTTGTGTGTGTGTTTTAAAATTTTATTTATTTTTTTAAGATTTTATTTATTTATTTATTTGAGAGAGAGAGAGAGAGCACATGAGAGGGGGGAGGATCAGAGGGAGAAGCAGACTTCCTGCCGAGCAGGGAGCCTGATGCGGGACTCGATCCCAGGACTCCAGGATCATGACCTGAGCCGAAGGCAGACACTTAACTGACTGAGCCCCCCAGGCGCCCCTCAGTTTTTTTTAAGGAGGTGCCATGCCCAATGTGGAGCACAGCATGGGGCTTGAACTCACGACGCTGAGATCAAGCCCTGAGCTGAGATCAAGAGTTGGATGCTTAACTGACTGAGCCCCCCAGGTGCTCCAGCACTGCAATTTTTTTCACTGCAACTTTTTAATCCCCAATTTGTACCAGCTGAAATCACTCCCTAACTCTGTAAGTTAGGTGTTTCCATCTGGAAGTCTTTTTTTTTTTATTTGACAGAGAGAGAAAGAGTGAGCACAAGCAGGGGGGGAGGGAGAAGCAGACACCCTTGGACCAAAGAGCCCAATGGGGGGCTCGATCCCGGGACCCTGAAATCATGACCTGAGCTGAAGGCAGACACTTAACCAACTGAGCCACCCAGGCACCCCTGGAAGCGTTTCTAAAAGAAAAATTATAATAATTCTACCACCCGATGTCTACTACTTTTGGCTCCAAAAAAATTTTTTTTAAAGGATAACTATGTAAAGGCTTTTGCCTTCTCCAAGATGGCACAGTAGTGTCCCCTGAGTTTCATTAACTCCACAAAAACTTTGTGAGCAGTGACTAAGAAGACACAGCTTTGCTGTCATAGAGGCTGTAGTTTGGGGGTGGGGGGCAGACCTTGAACGACTAGCTACACAGGTGATGAGGGTTAAGAAAGGGACGTGGAGAGCATCATGGGAAGATGTAGCGGAGGGTCCAGAAAGACTGGGGGAAGCTAGTCAGAAAAGGCCTCCCTGACTGAGATTTAAGCTGAGTTTTGAGGAATGAGAAGAAGTTAGCTCAGCAGATGGGGGAGAAGAGTGATGGGCCTGTGCAAAAGCCCGAAGCTGGGGAGAGCATGAAGCACTGAGGAACTAAACATGGCTAGAATGTACGGATGGTTGAAAATGGAGTTGGAGAGGTAAGTGAAGGCCAAGAAATACAGGGCTTTGTAGGTCATGATAAGGACTAGGGTATTTACCCAGAGAGAAATGAGGAGCCATAGAGGGTTTTAGCAGGGGGGCAATAGCAGGAGATTTGCATTTTAGGAAGTATATTCTGGTTGTTGGGAGAAGATCGGATCGTAGGGGGGCTAGGGTGGGAGTGGTGGGACCTGTGAGGGGGCCACTGATGCCATCCAAGGAGAGTTGATGGCTTGGACTACGGCAGCCTCCTCCGCCCTTGGCCCCATGAGGCCTGGTGTTTGTCTGCAGCTCAGTGTCAGCTACATGGAGACTTTGGGAACCAAGCGATCATTCGGCTAGAAAATGTTCCATGTTCCAGCGTTCCATCTGGGGCAAGCACTGTTTCCCAGCCCATTTTCTCAGAAGAGTCGTGCATGTGTGTGCACACGCGTGTATATATGTGCACGGAACTACATGCACACATCCTTGTTTCCTCGAGATTCCCTTAGTTCTATCGAATTCAGTAGCGTTCCTGAATCCTAAAGCTTGAAACCACTGGTGCCAGATTCCCGTGGAGCATGGTTACCCCTTCCTCCTCCAAGATGTGAGCTGCAGGTAAGTGACAGGGGAACGCGGGCTCCTCGCTGTGCCTCTGCCCTCAGGACCATTGGGGTGGATGCCTTGATGGGGAGACTCGACAGCTGATGGAGGTGGAAACGTCTCTCACCCGCACACCTGCCTTGGCCAGGTCCCTTTGCTCCCTCCAGGAGGGAAGAAAGATGTGGCCTCTAGTCTGTTACCTTTTCCTTTCCTGGTTTGGCACTGTCCTTTATACTTGCCTTCTCCAACCCAAGGGAAAGATAGGAGCCAGGGCTGCTGAATTAGAGAAGCTCCCTGTACCCCCCAGCCCCCACCCACAGGGACAGGATGAGGAACACTAAACACTAACACAGAACACTAAGGAGGTGTTTGTGTTTGAGGCAGGAAAAGGGTGTTGAATAGAAGAGATAATAACAGGGCCTGGGCAGAGGGGCATCTCCATGTCTCAAGACTCACTTGCTGAACTACTTTTTGTGGTCAAAGATAAAGAAATGGAACGTTGGTTTGATTCCTCATATTGCAACAATTCAAAGCAGTTAAATGAGAGACCTATGTACCCAAAGAATAAAGGTGGGCCATCCTTTGAAGGAGCAAGTCCTATTAAAAATATAGCCGCTATTTGTGGAGGGCTTACTAAGTGTGAGGCACATATTCGGTGTTTTACATTACATTACCTTACTTAAACTTCACCTCTGAGGTTGATTCTCTTATTATCCTCCTTTTACACACAAGGGGACTGAAGGCAAGTGGGCTGCTCAGCATCCCAGGGCTCAGAGGTGGTGAAGAGTATGGCTCCAAAGTGAGCCTGAGTCCTGCATCACGCTAAGCAGAGCTGGGAGAGTGAGTTCAAGATCTGGTCCCTCAATAAATAACGAAAGAAAAGGCTCATCCTCAGGTCACCTGAGAGCTTGTTAAAAATGCAGGCTCCTGGGGCACCTGGGTGGCTCGGTCGGTTAAGCATCTGCCTTCCACTCAGGTCATGATCTCAGGGTCTTGGGATTGAGTCCCATGTTGGGCTCCCTGCTGGGTGGGGCGTCTGCTTGTCCCTTTCCGTCTGCCCCCCACCTGCTCATGTGCATGCTTTCTCTCTCTCTCTAATAAATAAAATCTTTTTAAAAAATGCAGGCTCCTGGGCCCCATCCCCCCAAGCTTCTGAGACAGACTCTGGGAGCCTGGGGCCTGGGCATCAGCATGGTAACAGGTCCCCTGGGATTCTGGTGCACGCAAGTTTCAAACCCTCTGGACAAAGCCAAGGCTGAAAGGGTGTGTACAACCAGGGTGTACCCTCCTTCCCCAAAAAGGTACAAGGCTTGCTTGTCCAAGGCAGACCAGGTGACCCAGAGGGATGGGAGCATGTCTGTGGCTCTGTTAGGTTGTGACCAGAAAGAAGCAGCCTCACTCTGTGTCTTTTTGCCTGGCAGAGTTTGCCAGGAATGAGAGCTGGCCGGTGCCCTTGGCCCCAGGAAGCTGCTCCAGGACAGGGACAGAAGGATGTCTTGTCACCAAGGAGGCCACAGCGTGGCCCAGACCAGCTCAGAGCCATTGACAAGCTCACTTAGTGTCTGGTCCACGTGCCTCCCCCACCGAGCACAGGGCTCTTGTCCCCACCATGCTGCTGGCCTTTAGTGCAAAAGGACGATCCTTTCCTCCAGAATAAGTTCATTTGGGAATTGCCTGCTTGACCATTTTGGACCTTGGAAACTGGACGTTTTCCTGGGCCAGTGAGCCCTGCTCAGAAGAAGGGGGACAGAAGCTTTATAGCCTAGCCACCTCCCCCACTAACTCCAACAAGACCTCTGAGGTTCATTGGCTCTTTGGAGGGAAACGGCTTCCCCATTTAAGCAGGGCCCTTTTGATCTTATTCCCTTGGTCAGATGTAACCAAATTTCAAAAATTAAGCTTTTGGTCTCATATCAAAAGTCACCTCATCCTTGATATATTAAGAAAAACAAGTAAGGAGTGGGACCCTGTGTATAGGAGGCCACTGCTCTATTTGTCAGGGTGACATATGGTGCTGATTCATGCATAGACTCTCTTGGAAGAATGCATAGCTGATAAGAGGGGTTGCTTCTGACACAGGACACTAGGGGGTTTCCTAGTGGGGTGCAGTGGAGGCCTTGGCCTTTCTGGTCATTTCCTGTGGACTAGGATCCCCTCTGTGAAGACTGAAGGCTGACATTCTTCCTCCTCCTGTGGCCTCTTTCATGGCAGGGCTGAGCAGGGGCAGTGACAGCTGATGGGGCTCTAGCTTGGGACGTGAAGATGATCCTTTAGGCCTGCAAAAGCCCCCAGTCTCCTTTTAGGTAATTCAGGGGAAGTATGGGCCCAAGTAGGATAATAGAAGACTCTCCTCCCAATTTGACTCAGGACAGAATTTTTTAAAGATTTTATTTATTTATTTGAGAGAGAGAGAGAACACAAGCAAGGGGAGGGGCAAAGGGAGAGGGAGAAGCAGGCTCCCCAATGAGCAGGGAGCCCCACGCGGGACTCCATCCCAGGACCCTGGGATCATGAGCTGAGCCGAAGGCAGACACTTAACCGACTGAGCCACCCAGGCACCCCCAACTCAAGACAGATTAAATTCAAGTTGAAAATGAAAGCAGTTGGACCAGTCTTGTTTCCTGAGTGCAGGCAGCAGCTCATACCTCTTAGAGCTGTTTCATTTAGAGGCAAGAAACAATATAATGGCACCCTTGTATCTAGGAGTGACGGACCTTTTTCTTCTTTGGAGAGATAGATTTCTTGCTATTGGTGAAGGCCCTTGAAGATTGTAGTTTAAACTCAACTGGAAAGTGGTCACTGACATCCAAGGCCTATCAAGAGAAAAGGGAGATGAATTTGGGAGTTAGGACACTGTCATTTTAGTGATGAACAAATTCAGGCTCAAGGTGGGAAGATAAAACCCCTAAAGTCATGCAACAGAACACACACTAGTGAGCACCATCCTTGGACCAGCTCAATCAGAAATTTAGACAGGTCTTCAAGCCACAGAGTCATTGACTTTGAGACTCCGGGACCAATGGCCCGATGTTGTATCTCCAGTGGCGGCCTCAAAGGATGACACCAGCCCATCTTCCCAGGATAGTGGCACAGAAAGACAAAGAGGGCAGCTGTACCTCGTCTTCGGTCAATTCATAAACTTTCTGAAAGTTAAAGGTGCTGTTTGATTTGGGAACAACAGAGCTGATGATCTCTTGTCCTCTAAGCACAATCCTAGAGAAAGGGAGAGAAGACCATCCCGTTAATCCACCTTGTTGATTTCTGAAACAAACCAAGTTTCCTGTTTGACATCTGGAATTGACTGAGCAGCCTGGCCCTTTCGTGTGATGTTCAAAGCCCAGGCCTGGTTCTGTGATCCTTAGGACAGTATCTAAGACTGGGGAAATTGGATCATCCCCTGCTGGAGCCCTGTGGGCCCCCACACAGCATTTCCCTGTGTGGACAGTAGCCCTGAAGGTGGAAGAGAAGATTCTATATGAAACATGGACACCACACCGTGGAGCAATGACTTACATACTGAGAATGTTGTTCCCTTTGCAATTATTTTTCACTTTTATTATGGAGAAAGGTGCTGGTTTATCTTTTTTTTTTTTTTTAAGGTTTTATTTATTTACTAGAGAGAGTTTGGGAGTGTGCATGGGGCGGGGTGGGTGGAGGGCAGAGGGAGAGGGAGAAGCAGACTCACTGCTTAGCAGGGAGCCCGATGCAGGGCACGATCCCAGGAACCCTGGGATCATGAGCTGAAGGCAGACACTTAACCCACTGAGCCACCCAGGTGCCCCTGGATTATCTTTAATAACCCCCTAGGCTCCCATTTTGGCCAAGACAGGGCAGGCTACAATCACCAAGCACTCTGCAAGCAAGATAATTAAGGCAGAATTTAACATTGTTCGGTTTTCACTGGGCTTATTTTTTTTTAGTTATTTTCGATTTATGACAAATGATGCTATTTTCTTACCTTAGCATGAAATTTCCTTTGAAAATTAATTATTTCATTAGAAATGAATGAATTTATAGACAAATACAGTAAAAACCATAGTACAGTGCTTTGTAGTGACAGCAAAGACTGGGAACATGGTAGTTAAATGAGTTTTGGAACCATGGACTCTAACCTATCCCAAGCGGAGTGACGCATTTGGGATCTGCATGGCCCCAACGGACTGAGTGAGGAATGACAAGGTGAGTCAAACTGCCAGGTCATGACTATCCACTGAGCTTTTCCTGATTCCAACTGGGCTGATTTGGTTTCCTGTGTTTGCTACCAATCCCACCGTGGTTAACTCTGAACTCAGTCCACAAGTAAACTCTTCACATTCGCTTGGAGATTTCTTCAAGCCATCCTTCAGACCCAGAGACTCAAGAGCTACATAGTTAAGGCTCCCCCGTTTCTGACTTCTAGGGACGTGTGTGGGCAGCTCAGCTGATGGTTGAAGGCTTTCCCGAGGCAGCTCCATGCACAGGCCAGTTCTTGCCATCTTTTGTGTCCAACAGCGAACAGCTCATGGGAGGTAAATAAATATTTGAACACAGAACAAAGACTGGAATTGAGACCACTTCATCTTACTCCCCTTACTAGAAATGTATATCCCTTTTATTTTTTATTTTTTTTAAGATTTTATTTATTTATTTGACAGAGAGAGAGAGAGAGAACAAGTAGGCAGAGAGGCAGGCAGAGGCAGAGGGAGAAGCAGGCTCCCCGCCGAGCAGGGAGCCCGATGCGGGGCTCGATCCCAGGACCCTGGGACCATGACCTGAGCCGAAGGCAGCAGCTTAACTGACTGAGCCACCCAGGTGCCCCTATCCCTTTTATTTAAAAAAAATTTTTTTTTTATTTTTTAAGTGGGCTCCATGCTCGAACTCAGACCCCGCGATCAAGAGTCACATGTTCTACCAACTGAGCCAGGCTGGCGCCCCAGAAGTTTATATCCCCTTTAAAAAAACATAAAAGAGGGATGCTTGGGTGGCTCAGTCGGTTAAGCATCTGCCTTTGGCTCAGGTCATGATCCTGGGGTCCTGGGATGGAGCCCCGTGTCAGGCTCCTTGCTCAGAGGGGAGCCTGCTTCTCCCTCTGCTTGCCGCTCCCACTGCTTGTGCTCTCTCTTTCTCTGTCTCTGTCAAATAAATAAATAAATATCTTTAAAAAAAAAATAAAAGATATATGCTGGTCTGGAAAACATAGAAAATCCAGAGGAACAAATGAAAAATTAATCTTTGAAAAAATCACAGGTAATCCTGCCATCCTTTGGCATATGTGTCTAAACCTGAGGTTCTTTTAGTAAATACTTCTTTTAACCTGTTCCCCCACCCCACCTAATCTACTGTGAGCATCCTTCCCCGTGATGCACTGTTCTTCTGCTTCATTCTTTTCTTTTTTTAAAGATTTTTATTTATTTATTTGAGAGAGAGAGAATGAGAGACAGAGAGCATGAGAGGGAGGAGGGTCAGAGGGAGAAGCAGACTCCCTGCCGAGCAGGGAGCCCGACTGCTTCATTATTTTCAATCACCTCTCCCTTGTTGGCCAGGGGAGAATGGGGCCGCAGAAGGGACTTGACCTGCCCAAGGCGGCACACACGGCATGTGCGAGCAGGGCTAGTGGGCGAGTGGCCGTCTCCAACCCGCTCTGCTGACAAGCCCTCAAAGCCAGAGGGGGAGCGCAGGCACCGGGGAGCCCAGGCTCCTGCCTTCCCGCCTCTGTCTGCTCTCCCCAATGCTAGGGCGCTTTCCACTCTCAGGAGCCGGAGCAGAGACTTCTGCAAAGAACACACCAGCCCTGAAAGCTCCAAAGAGGAACAAAGGAGGTCATGGGATGGAAGTGAAAGCCTGACCTCAAAACTAGAGAAGTGAGAACAACTGTCTTCTGGCAGAAGCCATCTGGTGCTTCCTTGGAGGAAGGCCGAGCTCTGGGAACCGCAGCCGCCGCGGGTTCTGCTACAGATGGGAAGATCGGGAACATTCACATCCTTCGAGTGCCTCCCACACCTCCCGGTTTAAGGAGCAAAAGTGAAAGCTGACTGAAAATCCCCAGGGAGATTTTACAATACTGTTTTTTTTAATGTAAGCTCTACAGCCACCATGAGGCTTGAACTCACACCCCGAGATCAAGAGCCACGTGCTCTGCTCATTGAGCCAGCCGGGTGCCCCGAGAATGCTGTTATTTAAAGGTATGTATTTGCATTTAGGAATGTATAGCAAAAGCTTTAAAAGTATAAATACTCTTCTACTGGTCTCATATGGAATGTCCATTTCAGCAGTGCTTATGCTCGCAAACTCTTGGCAATAACCTAAGCTCAGTGACAGAGGACTTGAGTGACTAAATTCTGGTATGTCTTCATGATGAAATAATTAACAGCCGGTGAATGTGTGGAACACTTATCATCTGCCAGGCATTGTGTGAGAAGACATATACTACTTCATCTCCTCCTCCTCATGGTTCCATGAATGAGGCTTGACTACAGTCTCCGTTTTACAGGCCAAGAAGCAAAGACACACAGAGCTTAAGTCTCTCGGTCACAGACCTGGGGTGGTAGGCGCAGGATTTGAAGTTAGGCCTGCACTAGCCACTGCTAAGCCACAATGCTCAGGGCTCCCAGTCATGGTCATGCATGTTGCACACTGCACAAGTACCCGATACGTGGGCCTGAAGTCTAATTGACTCAGCACTGCAACCGGGTTCTTCCTCCGCCCTGAGGGGGGCGCCTTTCCTGAGGCATATCAAGCACTGCATGGGCTAGCCTGAGTCGGGCAGATGAGTCTTACCTGTCATATGCACAGCTGGTGCTCCCCTTGACCGTGGTGTCCTCTTGGTCCCTTATCAGCCAAACAAACCTGGGGTCAGTCTTCAAGCGGATGTTCTTCCAGGCCTTCTTGGGGACATAGCTACAGCCGGCGTTGAAGTCACCCATGAAAATGAAATTCTGAAAGAGTTATTTGGAATCGTCACCTTCTGGGTATTATTGCCAAATACTTTTCCTTAGAACTGCTAGCAATGACTCCACCTCCCATGCCCAGTAAACAGTGGGTTCTGTGACGGGCTAAATTGTGTCCTCCCCACCCCCACCCCCAAATTCATATACTGAAGTCCTAACGCACAATACCTTATGTGACTGTATTGGAGAGAGGGCCTTTAAAGAGGTGGCCAAGGTAAAATGAGGTTATATGGGTGGCCCCTAATCCAATATGACTGGTGTCCTCATAAAAAGAGATTGGACACAGAGAGACACAGAGGGAAGACCAAGGACAGAGGCTTCAGGAGAAACCAATCCTGCTGACACCTTGACATTGGACATCCAGCTTCCAGAGCTGTGAAGAATACATTTCTGTTGTTTTAATGACCCAGTCTTTGGCAACCCTGGCAAATTAATACAAGATCTTTCTTCATTTCTTTTTTTTTTTTTTTAAAGATTTTATTTATTTATTTGAGAGAGAGCGAGCGCACACCAGCACAAACAGGGCTAAGGGCAGAGGGAAAGCAAGCACTCCGGGGTCATGACCTGAGCCGAATGCAGACGCTTCATCAACTGAGCCACCCAGGTGCCCGGATTTCTTCTTGGTTTTTAAAGTTGAAAATGGAGTCACAGTTTGGATAAGTATTTGACAGGTGAGGACGTACAAGGGAAGGTGTTGTCACTGGGCAGGAGGACGTTTGCCGTAACCCTTCCCTCCTGTTCTTGGTCACCGCGTCCGTATTATTCAGCATGCTGAGTTAGGTGGGGATAAAAGAATCCAGCTCACTTATTCCCTCAAATCTTTCTGGCTCAAACTACTGTAGGGTATAAATATATGAATGAATCAACGCCTTTTGTTTCCAAGCAGGAAAGATGAATTCGGGGTATGACAGCTTTGGTGCCATGCTTTCTCTTCTATTGTTTAGAGGTTGGGAACTTACTCCTGTGGAAATTCTCTCTACTGAGGAAGTGGGAAGAGCCTGAAAGGGAGGGGGTGATAGAGTGAGTCGTCTACCCCTGCCCTGAGGCCACCAACAGAACCTTCTTTTTTTTTTTTTTTTCATTTTTGAAATTGGTAATTCTTTTCTTTTTTCTCCTTTTTTTAAAATTTTTTTTATTATTTTTTTTATTCTTATGTTAATCCCCATACATTACATCATTAGTTTTAGATGAAGTGTACCATGATTCATTGTTCCTGCACAACACCCAGTGCTCCATGCAGAACGTGCCCTCCTCAATACCCACCACCAGGCCAACCCATCCTCCCACCCCCCTCCCCTCTAGAACCCTCAGTTTGTTTTTCAGAGTCCATCGTCTCTCATGGTTCGTCCACCCCTCTGATTTCCCCCGCTTCATTCCTCCCCTCCCGCTACCTTCTTCTTCTTTTTTTTTTCT
>NW_028028703.1:0-596 GCF_054177405.1 Leptonychotes weddellii
TCAAGAATAATCTCTCTTGAAGAATGAAATTTATAAAGATTCCTAGAATTAGGCAAACATAAAAGTTGTGGGTTTTGACCCAAGACCACCCACAAGTCTCCTTTTGCTTCTTCCTAAATCTTTTAGTTCTTCTGATTACATCAGAGAGGAAGTCTATATTAGGGGCTGGTTTGTCTTTAACACCTTTTTTAAATTTGCTAACCCCTCTTTTAACAAAGAGCCTGTGTTGCCAGCCCTGGGCCATTTATATATCTAGAGCAGCCAAGAGAATGAAGCTAGTGGGGCTGAAGCAACCCAGAGGAGCATCAATCAATTGAGCACATGTCATGTTGATAATAAATACTGAAAACTGGGAATCCTGAGTCTACAAACCCAGAGGGTGTCCTGTATTTCATTCAGACATTGGGGTAGCACTGCCCCTTTCATCTGAATTTCCTGATGAGCTAGGCAAACATGATCTTACTCTCGATAATATTGTACGAAGCTCACGGGCAAATACTCTCATTTCCCAGACACATTCCCATGGGTACATTCATATTCTTTAGAGAATATCAGACTTTTCTGCTGTGACAACTCAGCTGGATGCAAGAATTTCT
>NW_028028704.1:0-596 GCF_054177405.1 Leptonychotes weddellii
TTCTTCTTTAATTTCCTGGTTGACCCCTTCATTCTTCAGTAGGATGCTCTTTAGCCTCCCTGTATTTGAGTTCTTTCCGACTTTCGTCTTGTGATTGAGTTCTAGTTTCAAAGCATTGTGGTCTGAAAATAGGCAGGGAATGATCCCAAACTTTTGGTACCAGTTGAGACCTTATTTGTGACCCAGGATGTAATCTATTCTGGAGAATGTTTCATGGGCACTAGAGAAGAATATGTATTCCCTTACTTTGGGATGGAATGTTCTGAATGTCTGTGAAGTCCATTTGGTCCAGTGTGTCATTTAAAGCCTTTATTTCTTTGTGGATCTTTTGCTTAGACAATCTGTCCATTTCAGTGAGTGGGGTTTTAAAGTCCCCCACTATTATTGTATTTTTGTCAATGTGTTTCTTTGCTTTTGTTATTAATGCCTATATAATTGGCTGCTCCCATGTTAGGGGCATAGATATTTACAATTCTTAGATCTTCTTGTTGGATAGACCCTTCAAGTAGGATATAGTGTGCTTCCTCATCTCTTATTACAGTCTTTGGTTTAAAATCTACTTTGTCTGATAAAAGGATTGCCACACCAGCTTTCTC
>NW_028028705.1:0-596 GCF_054177405.1 Leptonychotes weddellii
ACCTTTGCTCCAAGGTTTAAAAGCATGCAAATAAAAAGTGTACCAGATATCCTTGCTCCTTATTCTAGAGTATACTTTATAATTTCTTCAACATAGATGAATTGTCACCAGTTCAACATAATGCCAAAGACTGAAAATCCCGACAGTAAAGATTTCAGGGTCTAATTGCTTTGACTAGCTTTGATTATGTTTAGCCTATTTGGAATATGTAACAATAATTAATAAAATTCAGTTAAATACCCACACACATTTTGGGGAAGGGGCTGTAGTCTCCTGCATTATATTTAGAGAGAAGTGAGCCATTTGGCATGCTCTGCATATGGACAAGAAATACCCACTGTCCGTCAGCCAAGAGGCCTCATAGGCGGCTCTAACACCATAAGGCTATCTCAGCCCAGGTCTGGCTCCCCACTGTGCAGGCTCAAACATCTGAATTGCCAGTCCTTCAAAGAGGTTCCATTTTGCAAGGAAGATCCAAGTTAAGCTATTTTTCAGAAATGACGTTTAAACCAGAACACTTGTTAATCTACCTACTACAAGAGAACATCTGGCTTTCCTGTTCTGCCCCTACATGGTAAAGCAAACTGCCTGGAGAA
>NW_028028706.1:0-596 GCF_054177405.1 Leptonychotes weddellii
TTACTTAGCCTCTGTCCACACTGCAGATTCCTCATCTGTGAAATGGGGACTATAAAAGCAGCTGCATCACATGCATCTTCAGCATCCACCAGCTGAATGTAAGAGAATTGAAGGAGACAATCCACGGGAAGCACTTAAACCAGTGCCTGGAGCCTAGCAGTTGCCGTGTGTTTGCTGTTGTCGTTGCCCCTAAGATGAAGTGAGGGTTATAAGGACCATGTGACATCAGGCAAAGAAGTCCCTTTGTATGGCCCAAGGTCAGAATCTGAAACAGCATTCACTCTATGACCTCCGCAAAGGCCCCCGGAGCCCTCATCAGATGCACCACTCCCAACCTGAAAACGTACCTATCTCATGAGCCACCTGATCTCACTGAGTGTGAGTCTCCTTTTGACATAAACCCCAACAGTCAGGGGCGCCTGGGTGGCTCAGTCAGTTAAGCAACTGACTCTTGACTTCAGCTCAGGTCATGATCCCGGGGTCCTGGGATCGAGCCCCGCATCGGGCTCCCTGCTCCGCGGGAAGCCTGCTTCTCCCTCTCCCACTCCCCCTGCTTGTGTTCCCTCTCTCGCTGTCCCTGTCAAATAAATAAAATC
>NW_028028707.1:0-596 GCF_054177405.1 Leptonychotes weddellii
AATGAATATTCAAGTACAAGTCTTTGTATGAACACATATTTTCTTCTCTCTTGGGTAAATACCTAGGTAATGCTTCTTTCTAAACCACACTGATAAAAATCGAAAGTCAAGGGACCACATTTGTAATTGAAGCTGAAGAAAATTCAATTTTACTTACTATCAGCAGTGTTCCTTGCCAACTAGTTCCTTGCCAACTCTTCGCATAGTGAATATTTTGAATTTTAGCCCTTTTAATGGGTGCAATAGTATTTCATTGTGTTTTTAATGTGCATCTCTTCAATATAAAAAAAAGATGTTGAGTTCCTCTTGATGTATTTTATAGCCATTTATAGATCTTCTTTGGTAAAGTGCCTGCTAAAGTCTTTTGTCCATTGTTAAAATTGTTTTTTTTTTCTTATTGAATTTTGAGAATTCTTTGTGTTACAGATTTTTAAAAATTTTTTTTGTAGTTTTTAATTTTATTATGTTATGTTAGTCACCATACAATAATACATGATTAGTTTTTGATGTAGTGATCCACAATCCATTGTTTTCGTATAACACCCAGTGCTCCATGCAGTACATGCCCTCCTTAATACCCATCACCGGACTGACCA
>NW_028028708.1:0-596 GCF_054177405.1 Leptonychotes weddellii
ACACCCCCACGACCCCCCACGACGCCCCAGCAGCAAAGCTGGAGTCAGGGGCACCGCGGAACCGACCGCCGCGGCTTGCATGCACCCTTGCTCCGCACTGGACCCACAGCCTTTCCCACTCCTCTGCGGAGGGGCCCACCTGCATGGCGCCCTGGGCCCACGCACAGGATGCGGAACCTGAGGCTGTAGCAAGGATTGTCGGTCCCCCGGGGGCAAAGTCGGGACTGGACCCCCACCGGGGCCACAGCAAACCGCCCAGCTGCTGCTTCGTGACCAGCGCCCTGCCCGAGGCTGCGCTTGGCGGGGCCACCCGAGGGGCAGGCATCCCAGCTGCGCCATGTCCCGGCCATGCCCCACCCCCACCCCAGGGGCCCACAGGGTCACCCTGAGAGCACGTCCAGCCTAGGGCAGCACCCCTGCCAGCCTGGCCTCACCAGACAGCTGGGCTTCCAGCCCCGACAGGGACCTCGGAGGCGCCGTGGGGCCAGGCAGCCAAGACAGGGACAGGGCTTGGGGCGGGGCCTCTAGGAGCCGCGAGGGCCGGACCAAACTTGGGTCAGACTGGTCGGGGGACATGCTACCTGCACCCCAACCTG
>NW_028028709.1:0-596 GCF_054177405.1 Leptonychotes weddellii
AGAGAGAGAGAAGCTTGCAAGAGAGAGAAGCTGGCGTAGATCACTTCTCTTCGTGTACTTGGGCCACAACTCAGGTACATGCTCACAACCAACTGCAAGTGAAGATGGGAAATACAACCAACCGTGTGCACGTCCAGGGAACGTGCGAGGTGGGCTGAGAAACAGCTGCCCCGTCTCTGTCACAGATTTGCACAGTAGACCTTCAGAGTTCAAGCTGTAGAATGCTGGCTCTGGAAGGGATCGTAGAGGTCATGTAGCCCATGGGTTTTCAACCAGGGCTGTGCCGCCCTCTTAGGGGCCACACGACTGGAAATGTGTGGTGCTGTCTTAATTGCGACAATCAGCGACAATCACTCACTACTGGCGGTGGCTAGGGGCCGGGAATGGTAGACTTCCTGCAATGTGTGGTGTGGTCCCAGGCAGGGAACAACGAGTTCAACCTGTTCATTTTACAGGGGAGGGAAAGCCCAAGGTGGGAAGATGCCTGTCTGTGGTCACAGTGTGACCTGGGACAACAATTCAGGTGCCCCACTCTGGATCCAGCATCTGCTCTCCTCTGACACAAGATGCAGTGGTTAACGGTGCAGGCTTGGGAG
>NW_028028710.1:0-596 GCF_054177405.1 Leptonychotes weddellii
TGTCACCTCCCCTGGTTGTGAAAGCAGCAGCATACTCTGGCCCTGCATCACAACCCTCCCTCCTCCTGCCCCTGCACAGGATAAAAGGGCTCCTGCCCTGGGCTCCTCATCCACAGCATCCTCAGGAACAGCCTTGTCCTGCCTCCTCAGCATCCCGGGAGTATCCCCTCAGCTGAGAGTGTTGGGAAGAAAAGCCCAGATCTGAACAGAACCAACAGAAAGGGGCCCAGACAGTGGGCAGCAATGGTGAAGGGGCATGACGGTGAGGAAAGAGTCACTGAGGCACCTGTCAGGGGGCTGTGAACCCCCAAAGCCACAGGTCTTCAGGATTCCTTCCATTCTTGTTCTGAGTATGTTGTCAGAGGTGCACACAGATCCATCTGGCATCCAAGTGCATGTGTCTCCTCCCTGTCCCCATTTCTGTCCCACAGAGCTTGGCCTAGAAAGCAGCTTGGTCATGGAGACAAATGTTTGACAAAACCCACAGGGAGGGGACTTTGCCTAAAGCTTCTGTGCTCATAAAGTTTCTTCTATTTGTTGAAGGTCAAACTCCTGCAGAGATGTCCTGCCAGCAGAGCCAGCAGCAGTGCCAGCCC
>NW_028028711.1:0-596 GCF_054177405.1 Leptonychotes weddellii
ACATCAAGAACTAGTGATGTAATGTATGGTGATTAACATAACAATAAAAATTAAAAAAAAACTAGTTATCCTATACACTTGTTGTGGCAAGCATTTCAAAATGTATATAATTGTCAAATCACTATACCATATACCGGAAGCTATACATAAACTTCCATTAAACAACAAGTTACCCTCATCCTTCTAACCTCCAGAAATGTTTTAGTAGATGTCTATATACCCAACAACCTGGCTTTTAGTTATGCTTTGTTTTTAACCCTGGGGACATAGTTTATCTTCTTATGCATTCAAAAGAAATGTATGCGTGGCACCTGGCTGGCTCAGTGGATGGAGAATGCAACTCTTGATTTCAGTGTTCTGAGTTTGAGCCTCACTTTCTCGGTGTAGAGATAACTTAAAAAAAAAAAAAAAAGGAATATACATTGTATTTTATCCATCATTTATCGGACTTTTTATTAGAAAGTGTTTTTCAAGTAATCTTGTCTGTCATAATTCTTTAACTAGGAGTCAAAGTCAAGTGTTCCTTTTAAGATGATGGGTTGCCTATGTTGAGCTTTTGAATTGAAATTCATACCATAAACATCTAAAACCCTATA
>NW_028028712.1:0-596 GCF_054177405.1 Leptonychotes weddellii
TGTCAATGTTCTTTGGGAAGATCCACTAATACAATTCAACTGATCCATAAGCATTTCAAAATCGTTCACCTAATTATTTAAGTATGTATGTGAATTGTTTCAAAAATTCTTTAGCTTGTGTCAAACTTGCCCAAATTCTAAGCAACTCTGTCTGATATATCATTCACTTCCTTCTCCTATTGAAATCCTTTTTACTTAAATGTATAGAATCACCCCAATGCCTTTTCTACTCAAATCTCCCACAGTGTTGTGTTGTACCAAAATAAACTGTTGAGAACCTCAGAAGGATCCTAATAAATATCATCCTTTTTCACAACATGAATTATAAAAACTGTGATGGACTGTTTAGCAACTGAAACACCATACTTACTACTGATAAAGTCTAGGGTCTATTAGCCAAGTGGTCTTATTAATGCAACATAGGTAGATTTATTCACCTGTTCACGGTTATTATTGGACCCGGTTAGGATTCCATGGAAGAAGTAGGTGCCTGCACAATTTGTGCATGACAAATGGAAAACTCTTGTTCCCTATGAGCAGGTTCATTTCTAGAGGAAGAAAGAGTCAGCGAGAAGTGAGTTAAGAAGAGGTGAAAA
>NW_028028713.1:0-10499 GCF_054177405.1 Leptonychotes weddellii
GCTTTTGCACAGCAAAAGAAACAGTCAACAAAACCAAAAGACAACCGATAGAATGGGAGAAGATATTTGCAAATGATATATCAGATAAATGGCTAGTATCCAAAATCTATAAAGAACTTATCAAACAACACCCAAAGAACAAATGATCCAATCAAGAAAAGGGCAGAAGACATGAACGACATTTTTCCAAAGAAGACATCCAAATGGCCAACAGACACATGAAAAAGTGCTCAACATCACTCGGCATCAGGGAAATCCAAATCAAAACCTCAATGAGATATCACCTCACACCAGTCGGAATGGCTAAAATTAACAAGTCAGGAAACAACAGATGTTGGTGAGGATGTGGAGAAAGGGGAACCCTCCTACACTGCTGGTGGGAATGCAAGCTGGTGCAGCCACTCTGGAAAACAGTATCGAGGTTCTTCAAAAAGGTGAAAATAGAACTACCATACGATCCAGCAATTGCACTACTGGGTATTTACCTCATAGATACAAATGTAGGGATCCGAAGGGGTACGTGCACCCTGATGTTTATAGCAGCAATGTCCACAATAGCCAAACTGTGGAAAGAGCCAAGATGTCCATCGACAGATGAATGGATAAAGAGGTGGTATATATATAAAATGGAATATTATGCAGCCATCAGAGGGAATGAAATCTTGCCATTTGCAACGAGATGGATGGAACTGGAGAGTGTTATGCTGAGCGAAATAAGTCAATCAGAGAAAGACATGTATCATATGACCTCACTGATATGAGGAATTCTTAATCTCAGGAAACAAACTGAGGGTTGCTGGAGTAGTGGGGGGTTGGAGGGATGGGGCGGCTGGTTGACAGACATTGGGGAGGGTATGTGCTATGGTGAGCGCTGTGAATTGTGCAAGACTGTTGAATCACAGATCTGTACCTCTGAAACAAAGAATACATTATACGTTAAAAAAAAAAAGAAGATAGCAGGAGGGGAAGAATGAAGGGGGGAAATCGGAGGAGGAGACGAACCATGAGAGATGATGGACTCTGAAAAACAAACTGAGGATTCTAGAGTGGGGGTGGATGGGAGGATGGGTTAGCCTGGTGATGGGTATTAGAGGGCACGTTCTGCATGGAGCACTGGGTGTTATACACAAATAATGAATCATGGAACACTACATCAAAAACTAATGATGTAATGTATAGTGATTAACATAACATAATAATAATAATAATAATAAAACTAGTACAATCAGCTAAGCATCTGCCTTCAGCTCAGGTCGTGATCCTGGGATCCTGGGATTAAACCCTGCATTAGGTTCCCTGCTCAGCAGGGAGTCTGCTTCGCCTCTCCCTCTCCCCCTGCTTGTGCTCTCTGGCTCTACCTCTCTGTCAAATAAATAAAATCTTTAAAACAAATAAAATAAAAACTAGTACAATATTTGAACACATTTTTAAAAATAGTATAACGAATATCTACAGATGTAGGCCCTTCACCTAGATTTACCAATTGCTAACTTTTTACCGCATGGGTCCCCTCTTTTATGTAAGTGTATTTTTTCTTTGGCCAAACCATTTGAAACGTGACATTTCACTCCTACATACTTTACAATGCTTTGAAGAGCAAAGACATTCATCCCATCATAACCACAATACCATTATCACACTTTTTTTTTTAAAGATTTTATTTATTTATTTGAGAGAGAGAATGAGACAGAGAGCACACATGAGAGGGGGGAGGGTCAGAGGGAGAAGCAGACTCCCCGCTGAGCAGGGAGCCCGATGCGGGACTCGATCCAGGGACTCCAGGATCATGACCTGAGCCGAAGGCAGTCGCTTAACCAACTGAGCCACCCAGGCGCCCAGCCATTATCACACTTTTTATGGTACAACACCAAAACTCGACAAATGAGTCATTTCTTAAAGGTTGCAACGTGGAATCTAAAATCCTATCAATGAGATTTTCTTACTCTGTTTAAATCCACTGGTGTAGCTTATACTTTAGCTCTTTTCACTATGTCTGAGTAATGTATGTAACATGAGTTATATATGTAACATCATGCACCAGCCATTTGGAACATACTAGTTCACTGAGTTATGTAGAGCTTCCAAATGCTGACACATTCTATTTGTCAAAACATCATTATTAATGTCACTACCAAGCTCATCAGAAAAGTGCAGCCTCGGTGGTCACACAAGTTTTCCAAAACCCTAATTTTGGCTTGAAAGCTTGAATTTTTAACACAGGCAACAAAACTCCCTCTAGTTTTCCTTTAGAAACAGGTACCAAACAGCCAAGTCTGAATAACCATATTTACAGGTCATTCTTTTGAAATGCTGCCCCCTTTGAGCGGCCAGTTCACCTCGTGAATCAAACCACTGCCGAAGTGCTTTCCCAGAGCAACTAGACCACTGTGCAGGGTGGCAAAAGTGTGTTATATGTACTTCCCATTTCGGCATGCATCATAAAAAGATGTGTACTCAGCGTTGAGATTTAATAAAAGTGTTTACTACGTCACATGAAACTGCATTTTCTTTTTCCCTTGCAGGTGCTTTGTGGCAATGAAGAACAAGACTACAGTTTGCGCCTCTGCCTTGCCTCATGTTAAGGTGCCAGGAGTTTCACCCACCACTGCTCTGATCCTAAGTGCAAATGTCAACACAGAGGCAAAGACAGATGCAATAGTATCTCGACAGCCTCCCTCTCTCTCCTATCCCTTGCAGGCAAATGGAAAGATTTCTTGTTCTTGCAGCAGATTTTGCTGTGCCTCAACAGTCATCTTCTCACTGCCCCGCCCCCGCCCTCTCCCCTCCCCACCCATTTATTTTTCAAGTCTTAGATGTCATTCCCCTTTGGAAAGCCCTCTCTAACTCCCTCAAATGGGCTCCGCACCCGCACTTCACCTGTTCACGCTAGGGTAAGGGAGCTTTAGTAAGGAGCTCCTGAGGATCCCTGCCCCATTGGTGTCTGCCTCTCATCCTGGCAAGCACTCTAGAGTGATTCTTTGCTTACCAGACTCACTCCTCAACTGTGAAAGCTCCCTCCATGAAGCTGACTTGGGCAACTTGCGAACAGCATGCTGAATTTAGGCACCGATGCCATGCCTGACATTCAAGAGGTGTCTGGCCTTTATGGTCTGTATGTCTGAAAAAGAGGGGAGCTTTATGTTTGCCTTGTGAGTCCCAGTCCTGAATTCTCAACAATCCCAATGTGCCGATCATCTGGCTAAGGATCCAGAGTCCACCCAGCGGGAAGTCAGGATGGCCATCTCCCCAGGACAGCCAAAGGCAGCAGGGTCCATGCCTGGTTGAGGCCACGGCTCTGTACTAGTGGGTCCTGCCAATGTAGAGCTTTCTCCACTCTCTGGCCTGACATGAAATGCCTCCACTGTCCTCCCCTTTCCCACACTGGGTCTAGGTGGCATTCAAGCTTGGCTGCACTTTATCCACACTGTGTGACACTGTTTTCATGGAAAGACAACCTACTGAAAGAAAATAAACCTGCCAGAAAATTGGTCCCTTTTCTTAAGGCATCCCAGCAATATCATGCTCTAGTGGGACTTCTGATTTTCCTGCTGGGATCCTAAGTTCCTGGAGAATAGTGAGCATAATGTCCCCAAGTACCTACCACAGTACCTGGAATAGAGATACTAAAAAAAAACTCTTAAATGATATAATGCATATAAAGTTCTTAACACAGTGACTGGGACACAGTTAGAAGCCAAAAGTGGAAGCTGTTCTGATTTTGATATAATGACGACAACAATGTTAGGGTTTACACAGATTCAGTAATTTTTTGTTCTACTGGCCTCGTTGACAATGTGCAAAGTGTATTATTTATTAAGATCTAGTGAGCTTAGCAGGTGTCTAAGGGCAAGGAGAAACAAAGCAGTTAATGAATCTTACTTAAAACCCTATGTTCGCTCTGCTCTTGGGTGGTAATTTCTGTCATAAATTTCCACTGTCTTCCCAGGATTTCACTGTAGACTCACAATTCAAAAGCCACGTAATCACTGAAAACGCAGGGCCCTCGTTTGATAACTTGTGGAGCACATTTTGATTAGGCACAGCCAACGTGCTTTGGGGCACGGCAAGCCCTTCCCACAGGGCGTGCAGCGAACCCCCAGAGGACAGCGCTGACGAGTTTAATAAAAGGAGTGGCAGTGATCTTGGAATTTCAGAAACCACTTGACAGAGTTCCATATCAAAGGTTAACAGCCAGTGTAGGAGAGCCGTAAATGGAGAGGGAAATTGGTATTAGATTGATAAAACACTGAACAGCAGGAAACAAAGAAAACATCCGAGGACGATGGAGAGAAGTCTCTTAGATGCCGCATGCGCTGCTGATAAATTCCAGGATTTTTATGTTACTCTAAAACATCTGAAGGGAGGGGCACCCGGGTGGCTCAGCTGGTTAAGCATCCACCTTTGGCTCAGATCATGATGTCAGGATCCTGGGATTGAGCCCCAAGTTGGGCTCCTTGCTCAGTGGGGAGCCTGCTTCTCCCTCTTCCATTACCCGCCCCTTCCCTCATTCATGCTCCCTTGCTCTCAAATAAATAAAATCTTAAAAAAATAAATAAATAAAACATCTGAAGGGAAACCACCATGTCCTCTAGGAGTGCAGACCCATTCGAAAAACAGACTGTGAGAAAATACTGGAAACCGAAAGATCACATCCCGCCTGGCACAGGGAAGGAGTCATTTACTCAATTCTGAAACGACAACTTACTGGAGCACTTGGAATGACCAGAACGGTGACGTTCAACCGGAAGGAAGCTCTTCAAAGGTCAGAGTACGATCCGTTCAGGGAAGAATGTTGTAAGATGAGGACAAACCGAAGAGATTGTTTCGTCAACTAAGGATTACTTTTTAAAAACTCCTCCTTGAGACGGGGACTGGAAAAGTGATATGCAAACCACCATTCTGATACAACTTTGTTTTTCTCCAATTAACTCTGGTAATAAGTCAGAACTAATCCGTTTCAATCAAGTAAAGAGAAGTAATCTGAGGCATTGACCCTGTAATCGGAGGACTAGAAAGTTTCTGAAGTTACTGTTTGTTCTAATTAGATCACCTTCCTACTGTAAATACCCCGGTAAATGAGGTGTGTCATTTCAGTACTCAACCTTTACAAAGGAGAGTAAACTTCTCAATAGCAGACACGCTTCCTGCTGGGGAGCCTTTGCTTGCAAGCTAACTGCTCTTTGGTAGCTTATCTTTGGTCTTTTCATGCATCAAAATAACGGTTACTGATTGGCCCACAGGAAAACAAAAATCCAATTCTCCAATTACCCTCTTAAACACTCATGACACTTAGAAAAGCCTTTTATTTCAGCTGCACTGAATTAACCACTCCCCTCCTCACCCCCTGTGTGTGTGCAGCTGGCCTGAAGCACCTCCTCACCTCCTCGAGTGGGAGGGGTCTGTGCTGGCCTGGGGCACCCGCCACATCTCCCCCCTACATGCACACCATGTGAAAGTGTAATACGTTACTTACTTTCATAAACTACTGAAGGTTTTGCTTTGTAAATATCCTTTTTAATTTCCCATCGAGTCGTTCCCTTTATCCACACTTCCCAGCGTCCCCGGCGCTTCCTGTTACAATGGAGGAGTTTATGCTTGCTCAGCCCACGCCTCCTGCCTTCTCTAGGATCTTGCCCAGTATTGTTAATCTCCCCTTCCCCATAGGCTCAAGACTGTCATATTAAAGCATGTTCAAGTCTCTTCTATATTAAAAAAGGTATGAATAAAGTTTTTTTTTTTTTTAAAGATTTTATTTATTTGACAGAGAGAGATACAGCGAGAGAGGGAACACAGCAGCGGGAGTGGGAGAGGGAGAAGCAGGCTCCCCGCGGAGCAGGGAGCCCAATGCGGGGCTCGATCCCAGGACCTGGAATCATGACCTGAGCCGAAGGCAGACGCTTAACGACTGAGCCACCCAGGTGCCCCTGAATAAAGTTTTTTTTAACTCCACTCCCTGCCCCCAATGTCACACTCTCGTCTCCTGTTCACAGACCATGAGTTTCCGATGCCTGCTCCCCGTGGTCCCCTCCCTACCACCTCACATGTATGTTGTCTGTACCACTACCAGCCCCCACTCTCCACGGCCCAGTGAAAGTACATCATTAAGTTCCCCCAGAACCCTCACAGTAAATCTCATGGGGCCATTCCAGTCCTCTCTTTTTTTTTTTTTTTAAAGATTTTTTATTTATTTGATAGAGAGAGACACAATGAGAGAGGGAACACAAGCAGGGGAGTGGGAGAGGGAGAAGCAGGCTTCCCGCCGAGCAGGGAGCCCGATGCGGGGCTCGATCCCAGGACTCCGGGATCATGACCTGAGCCGAAGGCAGACGCTTAACGACTGAGCCACCCAGGCGCCCCCATTCCAGTCCTCTCTTTGCAGCCTGCTGCCCATTCCCTGGCCTTAAAGGCCTCCGGGCCCTCTTCCCAGACTCTGGACCCTTTATCATAGACCCCTCCTTCTCTACCAAGCCCTTCAAATACACCCAGTCTCCTTATCAGTCCAGAAGCTCTCCCCAGGGGCACACACTCCTTTCCAAATGCCATTTTTTTTCCAATGACTTCCTACTCTTGCCCAAACCTCACTTCTGAGCTCTAGACCCATATACCTTACAGCCTTCTTAACACCAGCGCCATGGATCTCCCAAATGCCTCAAATTCAGCATCTCCAAAACCGGTTGTCTCCATCTACCCTCCTCCCAGACAAACCAAAAGGACCCTGGTCCTCCAGTATTCAAGCTATCTGTCCATGTTCTCAAGTCAGAAACTCAGGAGTCACCCTGCCCTGTACTCTCTCACCTACCACAACCAACCAATCTAACGACTAATCTGAGCATCCAACTAACCTGCTACAGACCCATTCCTCTCATCTGTCCACTTCTACTTTCACCGCCACCAACGCCATCAAAAACCTGGATTGCCACTCAGGCTTCTAACTGGCCTCCAGGCATTCACGAACCTTGGAAATTGTTGATCACATCTACAATGCCAAACCATCGCCAGTGTGACCGTTCAAAGGGAAATTTGATCCCATCAGTCCCCTGCTGAAAGCCCTCTAACACCTGATATTTGAGGCTGGCAAGTCCTTTTGGGAGCTGAGCCCTGCTTGTGGTTCAGGTCTCTATACCTAACCCCACACAGAGGCAGGAATCACCCTCATCCTCTCTTGTTACAAGGCGCCCCCCTGCCCCCGCACTGGCTTTCTTCATTCTACACCTCTCCACCTGCCCATCCAGCTCCCCACAAGCAGGGTTAACTACTAATCTTTCTTCAGAAAACTTAGCTATAAAGTCGCTTTCCACTGTACATGGTCATAACCTCTTTCAGAGACACCCATAAACTCATACGGTCTTATGCCGGACCCCAAGGTCGACTAGGATGAGGACCGATCTCCACATCATGGTCTTCCATGATACATATTTCTGAAAAGGCCAGGCCAGGGATCTTGGAAAAGGCCCCATGATCTGCATTTGTCTGGCTGTTTAATGACCAGATTCAGGTGAAAATGTTGTCAGGAAGAGGTCTCAGATGACAGGTTGCGTACTTCTCACTGCATCACATCAGAAGACATATTCCCCAGAAGACATGACCATGTCATAATGCACTTAAGCCCCACACTACAGAAATCCCCACCCCTTCCCCATACCCAGATTTTAGCCGGCCTTACAGGAGAACAGACAAGCATCAGACACGTAGGAAGCCCCCTAATGAGAGACACAGGGCATAGCAAGCAGGATGTGAGCGGTGAGCAGGCCTGGAAAGCAACAAATTCGAATTTGGAGCTCAGCTAATGGGGGGGGGGGGGCTCCAGGAGGACCACCCCCACTGAGAAACACAACAGACAGGGAAATGAGGAATCACATGGTACCAAGGGCAGACTTACACTTCTGTGGGAGAGAGGGGGTATGAAGCCCTTCTAGAAAAACTGAAAACTAAGCAAAAAGAAAAAAATTAACTGAAGAATTATTTTTACATTTTAGGCAAAATTTCCTAAAATAAATTTTTTTGCTAAAGGGTTGATATTCTAGCTACTTTTCCCTTCCATTTTTTGCAATCATCTCCATTTTTACTCAGTGACAATACAGAGTATTTCTTCATAAAAATACCTTATATGGTCCCAATTGGGTAATTTTAAGTTGGATGAAAGTGTGAGCTTTGGAGGGCTAAATATTACCTCAATGTCAATCATACTACAATATATAATTGTATCAAAGTAACATTCTATACACCTTAAATTTATAAAATATAACATGTCAAATGTATCAAATAAAAATAGTTTTTAAAAAAGGGTGGGCTTCGGAGACCGGGCACCTATTAGCTATGTGACATTGGCAGGTTACTTTATGTATCTCTGCCTCAGTTTTTCTGTCTATAAAATTGGCCTAATAGGACTTACCCTACTGGGTAGTGACAATGAGTTAATACTTAGAACAATACCTAACACATAGTAAACACGCAACACAGTTTTGCCATCACAGTGAATATTAGTACTATGAGGTTAAGAAGCCTGTTTTGAGTTTTAAATGACTCAGCAAAAGAATTCAGCTTTTGTAGAAAAAGTGTATGTACTGACTGACCATGGGTTCATGGAATTATTGTAAATAATCAGCCAGCTGAATTCCTGGGTAGACACTCCTAACTGCATCTCACTAAACCACTGAGCCACTGAGCCACCCACTCAAATAGCAGGAACACGTCTAGTAGTGAGTGGCTCAGAAGCATCACTCCATGGTACTCTGCAATTGAAGTGGATGAGAGCCTTATATAAACGGTTTCAGGTGGAGTCTGACAATACAATTTGACTGAATTATACAGAGAGAAGAATTTTTCTTAAATTACATTTATATAGTAGGCCCTTAATAAATGTTGGTTGGATACACGTAAAATATGCTGTACACAGGAACACAAGCTTAAAAGCAAAGAGCACTGCTGTACTTTTTTAAACCCCTAGACCATTCCTGGGTAACTGTAACCACTGGATACATCATCATCCAAGACTGGGATGAAAGACCATCTCACATTAGGTAGAGGGCACCTTGCAAATCTACTTAAAGAAATACAATGAAAATATCTGTCACAGGTTTCAGCTTCCCTTTCTCTGTATTTTCTATATTTCTCTCTTATGGAACACTCTCATGGACAATCACCAGCAAATCCAGAATCATCCTTTGATGGAACAATGAAATGTGAAGAACTGCATGGAAACCAGGCTAATTTACAGTTTCACTGTATGGCTTGGCTTCCTCACTGAGGCTCAGAGGGAGTAAGTTCCAGACCTCCAAATTCACAGGCCAGTGCTCAGCCTTGGGTTTATATTTAAAGACTGAAGCTTAGGGGCACCTGGGTGGCTCAGTCATTAGGCGTCTGCCTTTGGCTCAGGTCATGATCCCGGGGTCCTGGGATCGAGCCCTGCATCGAGCTCCCTGCTCAGCAGGAGGCCTGCTTCTCCCTCTCCCACCCCCCCTGCTTGTGTTCCCTCTCTCGCTGTGTCTCTCTCTGTCAAATAAATAAAATCTTTAAAAAAAAAAAAGAAGACTGAAGCTTAATGTTATTTTATTTGGTGTTTTAAGATCAGATGTATTTTAATAATACAGAGGACTAGTGTACGTCTTTTTGATGTAAAAAAAGGAGGCCTATGAAATCTAAACATACTTGTGAATTCCCTGGACGGTTTCTTTTAATAACGATCACTAATAGCTTCTAGACCAGGCAAAATCTGTGAGCCAAACAATCAGAATGTTTGAAACGCAAACGTAAGATAATTAATGAAAATATCGGCAGGTCTTCTGCTGAAGCCTGCTACAATATTAAAAATTAATCTAACAGGAACTTTAATAAGGAGAGACCTGAGTTAGGAACTCACTCTTTTTCAAGAATCATCTTTGCCTGAACTGTAAGCTGTTCACCTTACAATCATCAACATCCCAAACTTCCATATCCAAGATTTCAACACACAGGACTGTATTTATAGTTGAGTGTTGGTTATATTGATTATTTCACCATCTTTTAATAACATTTCTTTCCTTCTTAGTCATCACTTCCAGTTCCAGATGGTACCCTATGTGAAAATTAAAAAAACACTACCTCATTTTTCCTCTCTTCTCCTATGATCCTCTGCCTTGTTTCTTCAATTCCACTTATCAGTGAGATCATATAATTTTCTTTCTCTGATTGACTTATTTCGCTTAGCATCATACCCTCTAGTCCATCCACGTCCTTGCAAATGGCAAGATTTCGTCTTTTGATGGCTGTATAATATTCCATTGTATATATATACCACATCTTCTTTATCCCTTCATCTGTCGATGGACATCTGGGCTCTTTCCATAGTTTGGCTATTGTGGACATTGCTGCTATAAACATTGGGGTGCAGGTGCCCCTTTGGATCACTACATTTGTGTCTTTGCGGGTAAATGCCCGGTAGTGCAACTGCTGATGGAACCAGAGAGGGAGACAAACCATAAGAGATTCTTTTTTTTTTTTTTTATTCTTATGTTAATCCC
>NW_028028714.1:0-596 GCF_054177405.1 Leptonychotes weddellii
TGTAGTTAACACAAAGGGATTTTGGAGATCAACACATTTTAATACCAAAATTCTTCCCCCCAAAATTATATGAATGTGGCATCTTTACTGTTAGAGCAGTTAATCTCCAAATTTATATATATTGCATGACATGAATATGGTATAAGGAATAAAAACATCATCCAATGATATTATGTGACATAAACATTTGTAATATTTTGTAATAAGAGTCTTCTATGCCACTCATTTTTTTTTAATCCAACCATGCAAGGGATTCTGAGAAGTAGGTCACTGTCTAAGCACAAGGAGAATTGTATATAGTAGAGCTTTAGCCAGCACAGCATTTCATTCAAGAAGACTGCTTCAAGACTTCATTTAAAATTATCAGGGGCACATTATCTGGGTACACAAGAAGAAGCAATTATTGGTTTAATTAGCCGGCATTCACCACATCGCCCTTTTTCTCTTTGTTCAATTGCCAAGCAATTTTCTACAATCATTAAGCAAGGGAACTATAATTCCTCAATGACCTAATCTACAGCTCCTTTTTATCACATTGGAATATTTTAAAGTTATTTATGACTGTCCTCAATAAGAACTAAGTCCATTGGGCAGAA
>NW_028028715.1:0-596 GCF_054177405.1 Leptonychotes weddellii
TCAGACAACAAAAAGAAATAAAAGGCATCCAAATTGGCAAAGAAGAAGTCAAACTCTCACTCTTTGCAGATGACATGATATTCTATGTGGAAAACCCAAAAGACTCCACTCCAAAATTGCTAGAACTCATACAGGAAATCCGCTAAGTGGCAGGATATAAAATGAATGCACAGAAATCGGTTGCATTTCTTATACTAACAATGAGACAGAAGAAATAGAAATTAAGGAGTAGATCCCATTTACAACTGACCTAAAACCATAAGATACCTAGGAATAAACCTAACCAAAGAGGCAAGGGATCTGTACTCAGAAAAATATGGAACACTCATGAAAGAAACTAAAGAGGACACAAAGAAATGGAAAAAGTTCCATGCTCATGGATTGGAAGAAGAAATATTGTGAAGATGTCTATGCCACCTAGGACAATCTACACATTCAATGCCATCTCTATGAAAATACCATCAACTTTTTTTCACAGAGCTGGAACAAATAATCCTAACATTTGTATGGAACCAGAAAAGACCCCAAATAGCCAAAGGAATGTTGAAAAAGAAAACCAAAGCTGGTGGCATCACAATTCCGGACTTCCAGCTCTA
>NW_028028716.1:0-596 GCF_054177405.1 Leptonychotes weddellii
ACTTAGAGAACAGCAGTGAAATGTGGTAGAGCTGAAAGGCTGTGAACAGATGGAGGACACAGAGACTGCCACAGAAAAATAGATTGGACACACAGGTAAAGCAGTAGGAAGTTCTTACTGAGCAAGCAAATGCCCACAGGAACCACAATTCTGCATCTAATGGGTGGCCTTCCCACCCACCCCCCAACACGCTCACCAGCTGGGTGTCCTATAATTCAACTCAACTCTGACACTATCTACCTAGAGATCACTCCAGAGCCCAGTGGTTAAGGGCTCAGTCTCACAAGACTGCCAACTTTAGATGCATGTCTCAAGTCCATGTTGTCACCTGTGTTTCTGACTGACTGGCTATAGATAGGAAGTTTTTGATGACCCCCTCCTTGGGTTCGTTTAATTTGACAGAGTGATTCATAGAACTCATACAAACATCTTACCGTATTAATGGTGGTTTTTTTTTTTAATTTTTTGTTATGTTAATCACCATACATTACATCATTAGTTTTAGATGTACTGTTCCATGATTCATTGTTTGTGCAAAACACCCAGTGCTCCACGCAGAACGTGCCCTCTTTAATACCCATCACCAGGCTAACCCA
>NW_028028717.1:0-596 GCF_054177405.1 Leptonychotes weddellii
ACTTATTTCACTCAACATAATACCCTCTAGTTCCATCCACGTCGTTGCAAATGGCAAGATCTCATTCCTTTTGATGGCTGCATGATATTCCATTGTATATATATACCACATCTTCTTTATCCAGTCATGCAGTGTTCCCTCTTTGTTGTCAAGACCCACTCCCACAGTCCTCTGCTGTGTCTGCCATTGCTGACACATAGTTCTCACCCATAGTTCTGGCATGGATGACAGCATTAATGTGGTGACCTGGTCCCTCATTTGCCTTTGGAGAGAAAGGCATTTGCTTCCCTGGTTCTCTTAGGTGTGAGGGCACCTCTTTCCCAGAAGCCCCAGCAAACCCCTCTTCATCACTCATGGGTCCCCACTGGCCCAGGACATGGCTCCCCAACCTCAGTATTGTTGGCCTTTGGGGCAAGATGATTCTGTGTTGTGGGGCTGTCCTGTGCATGAAAGATACTGAGCAGTATCTCTGGCCTCTACCCACGAGATGGCAGTGACATCCCCCAAGCCAACCATGGCAATCAAAAATGTCCCCAGACATTGCCAGATGCCACCCCCCCATTGGCAAAAGCACCCCTTATTTGAGAACCACTGAT
>NW_028028718.1:0-596 GCF_054177405.1 Leptonychotes weddellii
ACTCTTCTATCAGCAGTATATAATTCCATTTTGTCACGTTTCTGCAAATTTTGGGTTTTCTTAATGAGTTTTAGAAAAACAATATATGCGTTTTTACACACATGCATACTGGATCCTGATCTACTTGCTTTATATGCACAGCAAATATCTGCTGTCTTATTGTTTTGTTTTGTTTATGGTGTCCTTTCTTGAACAAAGTTTATTTTAATTATAATAAGTCAAATTCATTAGCCTTTTACACTATGGTTTTGGTTTTATGTTTTGTATTTTGTCATTAATTAGGAAGACCATCCCTATCTACTTCTGAAAGTTTGAAAGTATTACTTTTCATTTTAGATACTTAAACCATCCACAGTTACCTATTTATTGCTTTTTACAGTATGAGATAGTAGTAATTTTTTTTCATGCTGGCAGCCAATTTTCTCTGAATTATTTATCTGTTGTGCGATTTTTGTAGTAAATAAAGTTTCCATATACACAAGGACATTTTCTGGGCCATCTGTTTGGTTTCACTGGTCTACTAGATTATACTTTGTCTATATCACAGCATTTTATGTACTGTAACTTTGTGAGTAATATTCCTACTTTGTGAGTAT
>NW_028028719.1:0-596 GCF_054177405.1 Leptonychotes weddellii
AATAAAACCATAGGGATGTATGTATCCCTTTTAATCAGTGTTTTTTGTATTTTTTGGATTAATACCAGTAGTGCAATTACTGGATTGTAGGGTAATTCTATTTTTAACTTTTTGAGGAACCCCCATACTGTTTTCCACAGTGGCTGCACCAGTTTTCGTTCCCACCAGCAGTGCATGAGGGTTCCCCGCCTTTTTTTTAAACATCCTCCCCAACACTTGTTGTTTCTCCTGTTTTTGATTTTAGCCGTTCTGACAGGTATGAGATGATATCTCATTGTAGTTTTGATTTGCATTTCCCTGATGATGAGAGTTGTTGAGCATCTTGTCATGTGTCTGTTGGTCATTTGTATGTCCATTTCAACTTCTTGTTCAGATAAAATATTTAAGTAGGAAGCTTTTTTAAACTCAAAATTGTTGACATTACTGAACATTTATTTTGCAAAAAGCATGTAAACTAATAAGATTTAAATTACATATTATGAAGAATATTTATAGGTGGGATCCCATTATAACAAAAATCACAGTTGGGGCAGGGCGCCTGGGTGGCTCAGTTGTTAAGCATCTGCCTTCGGCTCAGGTCATGATCCTGGGGTCCT
>NW_028028720.1:0-596 GCF_054177405.1 Leptonychotes weddellii
TGGGGTCTGGGGTCCCTGGCAGTGGTGGGCAGTGGGGGGAGGGGTTGGGCTGGTGTGGGGTCTGGGGTCCCCTGGCAGTGGTGGGCAGTGGTGGGCGGGGGAAGGGCTGGTGTGCGGTCTGGGGTCCCCTGGCAGTGGTGGGTAGTGGCGGGGGGCTGCTGTGTGGCAGAGTCCAGGAAGCCCCTCCAAGCACCTGGCTCAGCCTTGTGGCAGCTGATGTGCTGCCCCCGGGCACTTACCTCAAGACAGGTTTGGGGATGCATTCCTGTGTTTGTGGCCAGAGCTGGCTTCCTCTCAGCCACACGTTTGGAGCGGTGGCCAGAGCTGGAGGAGGGAGGCCGTGGGGCAGGCCTCAAGTCCTGCTGGCAGCCTGAGCCTGTCCCTGCACTGAGCATGCCTGCCCGTCTTCATGCTTGGAGGAGGCCAGCCTGCACTTTGGCTCATGTCCCCCCAGGTCATTATTTAGGCCCTGGCTGCACCCTGTTTCCTGGCTTTCTGTGCCATGCACCTCAGCAGCAGCAGGTGCTAGGTGCTGGGCACCCATCCACCTGCCGGACACGTAGGGAGGGCAGGCCACAGGGGAGATCCCCGCAGGC
>NW_028028721.1:0-596 GCF_054177405.1 Leptonychotes weddellii
ACACAACTAGATATTTACTACAAAAACATGAATTTGGACTATCACATTATATGCAAAAATTAATTCAAATAGGATCATAGACCCTAAATGGAAATGCTAAACCATATAACTCTTTGAAGAATACATAGAAGTAAATCTTCATGACCTTAGTTGAGTGTTGATGTCTTAGATATAACAGCAAAAACAAAACATAAGAAACTAAAGAAAAAGTAGATAAACTTGATTTAAAAAAAATTAAAACCTTTTTGCTACAAAAATACATCGAAAAAGTGAAAATGCATCAAAATTAGAACATAATTACAAATCATATATATGATAAGGGACTGATATCCAGGATATATAAAGAATTCTTACAGTGCAATAATAAAATGACAGCACAATTAAAAATGGGAAATGGGGGGTGACTCAGTCAGTTATGCATCTGACTCTTGGTTTCAGCTCAAGTCATGATCTCATAGCTGGTAGAATTGAGCCCCATGTCGGGCTCTGTGCTCAGTGGGGAGTCTGCTTGAGATTCTCTCCTTCTGCCCCTCCCCTCCACTCTCTCTTTCAAATAAATAAATAAATCTCTTTAAAAAATGGGAAATGGGGGGGGG
>NW_028028722.1:0-596 GCF_054177405.1 Leptonychotes weddellii
TCTACAAAAATGTTGTGAAGGCTGATGTCAAAGAAATTACTGCCTGTGTTTTCTTCTAGGAGTTTTATGATTTCAAGTCTCACATTTAGGTCTTTAATCCACTTTGAGTTTACTTTTGTTTATGATAAAAGAAAGTGATCCAGTTTCATTCTTTTACATATACCTGTCCAGTTTTCCCAGCCACATTTATTGAAGAGAGTGTCTTTTCCCTATTGTATACTCTTGCCTCCTTTGTCATAGGTTAATTGACCATATAAGCATGGGTTTATTTCTGGGTTTTCTCTTCTGTTCTATTAATCTACATGTCTATTTTTGTGCCAGTACCCTATAATTTTGATTATTATAGCTTCGTAGTATACCTTGAAATCTGGGATTGTGATACTTCCGGCTTTGTTCTTTTTCAAGATTGCTTTAGTGATTCAGGATCTTTCCTGATTCCATACAAATTTTAGCATGATTTGTTGTAGTTCTTCGAATAATAATGTTGGTATTTTGATAGGAATTGCATTGAATCTGTAGATTGCTTTGGCTACTCTGGACATTTTAACAATATTAATTCTTCCAATCCATGAGCATAGAATATCTTTCTATGTGTT
>NW_028028723.1:0-596 GCF_054177405.1 Leptonychotes weddellii
CTTTCTAAATGCATTCATGTCTATAATTTGGGGTTTTCCATACTTTGGTTTCCCAGAATAATGAAACCCCATGGTAAATTCCAATCTTGCCCAGGTTCAATCAAGGAGAGGAGGACAACTTCCTTAGGTCAGGAAAAGGTTCCTTGAGCAATGGAAAAGGATGTGGGGAGGAACTGATGCATATAATAGACCCCTAGTGTGTGAGGGGATGGGTGTGGGGTCAGTAAATCAGACTCAAGACCTAAGCACAGCCTGAGAGGAAAGAAGATGGGCACCCAACAGGGCATTCTTCTTCTTCCCTTGAGTGGGTAGAATCACAGCCCTGAACGATTGCGACAAGTCTGTCAGATCAACAGAAGGATACCAAGGGACAATGCTATGATTAGGTTTTTCTGTAGTAACACGGACAGCTGACAAAGACAAGCAATAATGTAAGCATGTGGAGTCCAGAGGAGCATGGAATGTTAGAAGTAGACCATGTCTGGGGGGCGGAGCAAGATGGCGGAGGAGTAGGAGACCTGGATTTCGTCTCCTCTCAGGAATTCAGCTGGATAGGGATCAAACCATTCTGAACACCTACAAACTCAACAGGAGAT
>NW_028028724.1:0-10499 GCF_054177405.1 Leptonychotes weddellii
CGCCCCTACAATATATGTGTTTTAATCTATTAATGTACCTATGGAATTTTATTAAACACATCTCTAAATATATAGGGATGTCAACGGTGCCCAGGTGGCTCAGTCGTTAAGCGTCTGCCTTCGGCTCAGGTCATGATCCCAGGGTCCTGGGATCGAGTCCCGCATCGGGCTCCCTGCTCAGCGGGGAGTCTGCTTCTCCGTCTCCCTCTTCCCCTGCTTGTGTTCCCTCTCTCGCTGTGTCTCTCTCTGTCAAATAAATAAATAAAATCTTTAAAAAAATAAAACATTATAGAAATATTTGAAACAGGTCTTGAAAAGCACACCTTTTATAATCATTAAAAAATAACACATGAACACATGTGAATCTTGTATTTATATCAGAAAAAAATAATTTCAAGGGAGAAAGCATCACCAAAAAGATAAAATATGTATGTAATTTGTAATACTGACTCAAATTACATAAAGAAACTGTTTCAGAATAACAAGGATAAAGATACCAGTTCATGATTATATCAAGCATTTTTATATTAGCCATCTCAGAAATTATTTTTTTTTTTGCTAAATAATGATATCCCTGTATATTCTTTTTAAGATTTTATTTATTTGAGAGAGAGAGAAAACAAATGGGGAGGAGGGGCAGAGGGAGGTGTCCCCTGTAATATTTTAGATGTGTATCTTGTATCCATGCTATTGTTGGATATTTTTTAAAAGATTTTATTTATTTGTTTGACACAGAAAGAGAGAGAGCGAGCCCAAGCAGGGGGAGCAACAGGCAGAGGAAGGAGGGAGAAGCAAGCGCCCCGCTGAGCGGGGAGCCCAATGCAGGGCGCAATCCCAGGACCCTGGGATCATGACCTGAGCCGAAGGCAGATGCTTAACGACTGAGCCACCCAGGCGCCCCTCTACTTCATTGTTTTAATGGCTGTCTAGTATTACGATAAATGAATATAAATTTACTTTACTGATTTACTGTTAAGGACATTTGAACATTTAGGTCTTTTCCAGTTATTACCTATAATAAATTGTGGTCCAGTTTGTACTTCTCTCTTTGCGTGATCAAAGTATACATTTTTTAAAAAAAAGTTTCATGGATATAGTGTTATACCACTAGTGAACAATATCTGAGAATGCCTGTTTCTAGACATCTTCACCAATAGTATTTTATATTTTTTTAATTTTTGCCCAGCTCTTGGATGAAAATTGATGTTTTATTTAATATGTATTTCTTGGAGTACTTGTAATGTTGAGAAATATGCAGTTTAAATCCATTTAGAGTTCATATTCTGTTAATGGTGTCTTCATACTCATCACCCACATTTCTTTTGGGTCATATTTCCTTTCCTTTCTGTTGTTTCCGTATAAATCCTGTCTCAAAAATGTGATACATTTTGTTCCCACTTTTGTGTAGCCTGTAAGTTTGCTGTTCTTCTCACCATACAGTAGTTTAAATTGGGTGGTATCTTTATAGAAGCATTTACTTTGTTGACCTTTTTGTTTCACTCATAGTTTTTTCTTTTTATTAATAGAGGTATCATTTCCATTTGTACCGCATCACAGATGTGGTCTTGTTTCTGTTGCTTATTTAATTCTTTCTTGCTCTCTTCCTATCTTTGAACGAACACAGCATGTTTTTCCATTTTTTAATATCTTCTTAATTTCATTCAGCAATGTTTTGCAGTTTTCAGCATATAATCTTGTACCTCCTTGGGTAAATTTATTTGTAAATAATTTACTCTTTTAATGCTATCCTTCATGGAATTGTTTTCATGATTCCTTTTCAGATTGTTCATTCCTAGTGTATAGAACTACAACTGATTTTTGTGTGTTGGGATCTTGTGTCTTGTAATTTTGATGAATTGATTTATTAGCTCTAATACTTTTCTTGTGGATTCTTTAGGGTTTTCTATATGTGAGATCATGTCATCTTCAAATGACACTTTTACTTCTTCTTTTCTAACTAGGATGACTTTTATTTCTATTTCTAATTGCTTTGGCTAGAACGTCTAGTACAGTGTTGAGTAGAAGTTGCAAAAGCAGGCATCCTTGTCTTATTACTGATCTAAGAAGGAAAACTTTAAGTGTTTAGATTTCTTTTTTTTTTTTTTAAGATTTTTATTTGTTTATTTAACAGAGATAGAGAGAGAACACAGGTAGGCAGAGCAACAGGCAGAGGGAGAGGGAGAAGCAGGCTCTCCGCTGAGCAGGGAGCCCAATGTGGGGCTCAATCCCAGGACCCTAGGATCATGACCTGAGCCGAAGGCAGCCACTTAACCAACTGAGCCACCCAGGCGTCCCGAGTGTTTAGATTTCATTGAAAAAGACTATTTTCCCTTTTTAAAGATCATCTTTTTCCAAACATTTGATTTTCTGCATCATCTCCCCAATATCACTTTTATCTGTATGTATTTATTGAGATATAACTTTATGTGCACAAATTTTTGGTGCATGCTAAGTGATTTATTTAGCCAAAGGACTTCAGGCATATACAGTCCTCCCTGTAAGCATTAGAGTCTGAGATAAGACATATGCTTGTTCAGTACTGTATATGATGTGATTAAATATAATGGCAGCGCTCACCATTTTTATAAAAAGTTGTTTCGAACTAAGAAATTAAACTGCAAGGTCCTATTCATTAATATATGGCCAGAGAAGGGGGGAATTAATAAATGGCCAGAAAAGTGTCAGGCCTATGAAAGCACGCAGGTATATGTAAAAATGATTGTATGTGTCTACTGAGCTTCAGCTATTGGTTGGTCATGTAGGTTTTGTTGAAATTAAATAAGATGTTGGGCGCCTGGGTGGCTCGGTTGGGCGACTGCCTTCGGCTCAGGTCATGATCCTGGAGTCCCGGGATCGAGTCCTGCATCGGACTCCCTGCTCAGCAGGGAGTCTGCTTCTCCCTCTGACCCTCCCCCCTCTCATGCTCTCTCTATCTCATTCTCTCTCTCAAATAAATAAATAAAATCTTTAAAAAAAAAAAATTAAGATGTGGTTAGCAGAAACCTTATTTTCTGGTTGTAGGGGAATGACCAGCTTTCAGATAATCCTGATAAATGTTAATGAATACTTTGTCTTTTTGGTGCTTTCATGATGTTATGACTGCTGGCATTGAAGCAAGACAGGACAGGAGAAAAATTAAAGGCAATGAATGTCAGCATTCTTAGGCTGTGTGATTGCAGAACACTTTCCCAATCCCCTTCTCCTAATATGTAACTGATTCCACATATATTTAATTCTTTTCTGCTCACCTCTTGTAGGCTCCTGTATAAATTCACGCTGGGGCTTACTTACATACATTGTCAACTGCATGTTTACATGTTTTGGAGCCACATAGTTTATGTGGTTTAATTAGGGTTTATTTCACCAATTAGTGAATTCATTCACAATTTTCCTTTTAGCAAATTCCTTTTTCTAGCACACAGTAAAGGAAATATTTGTTTTCTTGATATCTTTCAGGCCAACAATCTATAAATGAGACCCAGGAATTATTTCCGAAGCAAGATTCATTCGCTGAAGTAACGGATAGAACTTCAAACACGAATTTGGAGTGTTCCACTTTCAGAGAAAATTGGGGTTCTGAGGGTATGTTTGAAAGGAAGCTGGTAGGTCAGGAGACACAATTCAGGCAAGAGACAATCACTCATAACAAAACCCTCTCTAAGGAAAGAGAACGTACTTTTAATAAATCTGGAAGATGGTTTCATTTGGACATTTCAGAAGAGAGAGTTCATAATCGTGATTCAGTTAAGAAAAACTTTCCCAAAAATTCAGTGGTAATAAAACATCCAGGAATTTATGCAGGAAAAAAACTTTTCAAATGTAATGAATGTAAGAAAACTTTTACCCAGAGCTCATCCCTTACTGTTCATCAGAGAATTCATACTGGGGAGAAACCCTATAAATGTAATGAATGTGGAAAGGCCTTCAGTGACGGCTCATCCTTTGCTAGACATCAAAGATGTCACACTGGCAAGAAGCCTTATGAATGTATCGAATGTGGGAAAGCCTTCATACAGAACACATCCCTTATTCGTCACTGGAGGTATTATCATACTGGGGAGAAACCCTTTGATTGCATCGATTGTGGGAAAGCCTTCAGTGATCACATAGGACTTAATCAACATAGGAGAATTCATACTGGAGAGAAACCCTACAAATGTGATGTATGTGACAAAGCCTTTAGATATGGCTCATCCCTTACTGTACATCAAAGGATTCATACTGGAGAAAAACCATATGAATGTGATGTTTGCAGAAAAGCCTTCAGCCATCATGCATCACTCACTCAACATCAAAGAGTGCATTCTGGAGAAAAGCCTTTTAAATGTAAAGAATGTGGGAAAGCTTTTAGGCAGAATATACACCTTGCTAGTCATTTGAGGATCCATACTGGAGAGAAACCCTTTGAGTGCGGGGAATGTGGTAAATCCTTCAGCATCAGTTCACAGCTGGCTACTCATCAGAGAATTCATACTGGAGAGAAGCCCTATGAATGTAAGGTTTGTAGTAAAGCATTCACCCAGAAGGCTCACCTTGCCCAGCATCAGAAAACTCATACAGGAGAGAAACCATATGAGTGTAAGGAATGTGGTAAAGCCTTTAGCCAAACCACACACCTTATTCAACACCAGAGGGTTCACACTGGAGAGAAACCCTATAAATGTATTGAATGTGGGAAGGCCTTTGGTGATAACTCATCCTGTACTCAACATCAGAGGCTTCACACTGGCCAAAGACCTTATGAATGTATTGAATGTGGGAAGGCATTCAAGACAAAGTCCTCGCTTATTTGTCATCGCAGAAGTCATACTGGAGAGAAACCTTATGAGTGTAGCGCATGTGGCAAAGCCTTTAGCCATCGTCAGTCCCTTAGTGTCCATCAGAGAATTCATTCTGGAAAGAAACCATATGAATGCAAAGAATGTAGGAAAACCTTCATCCAAATCGGACATCTTAATCAACATAAAAGAGTCCACACTGGAGAGAGATCCTATAACTATAAGAAAAGCAGAAAAGTCTTCAGGCAGACCGCACACCTTGCTCATCAGAGAATTCATAATGGAGAGTCATCAGCACGCCCCTCTTTACCTTCCACATCGAATCCTGTGGATCTGCTTCCCAGATTTCTCTGGGGTCCGTCCTCACTCCCATCACCATAGTCTCAACATTGTTATTTCAGCTGGACTGCTCCGTTAGTTTAAAAACTGGTCCCTCTGGTTGGTTGGTTTTGTTGTCCTTTATGAGTTTGTTCTTCACATTGCAGTCAGATTGATTTTTTTTAAGTGTAAATACAATTCATTCACTTCTTAGGTAAAAACTTGTGTTGAGATCCTTTAAATTGGTTAATACGTAAGATGTGCTTAGCACAGTGCCTGGTCCAGACCAAGTGTTGAGTAAAACATTATTTTAAGACATTGAAGAGTTACCACAGTCAGCTCTGAATAAAAATGATGCATAGAAGGAGGCCAGGAGAAACCAGTTTAGATCAGGAACAGGAGTTTCAAGGTAGTCAGCGAGGTTTTTGCCAATGGTGGTTTAAAACTTGTTTCCATAATGTTGAGTTAGAACTGTGGCTTTCCATCTCATCTGCATAAATGTAAGGTGATGTGACTATTGGTGAGAGAATTCAGCTTTACTATACATCTGACAACAGTCTTAGGAAGTGTGTAGAGAACATGGATCAGTAGGCCTCTTAGAACAAAAGAAATGCAATAATCAGAAAAAATGCAAGATTTGTATGTACGAAGTTAAAACTACTGACCTGTTACTCAAGAATTAGAAAATTTGGAAAGATTTGATCTATTTAAAATCACCTGGGCTTATGAATGAACTCGCTTCAACTTTTAAGGAACTGTCAACTTTGAGGTAAACCATTCTAAAGTAGGTGTCAGCAGACTAATCCAGTGACCAAAGTCTCACTGGTTTTCCATGATCTAAATTAAAATTTTTTTTAAATGGTTGAACAAGCAAAAAGAATATTTTGTGACAACATGAAGGTTACATTAAATTTAAATTTCGGCATCTGTAAATGAAGTTTTATTGGGATAGAGCCACACTCATTTGTTCACATTTTCCTGTGGCCGCTTTCACTCCACAGCGACAGAGTTGAGTAGCCGCAGCAGAGCCAATATGGCCCACAAAGCCTCAAGCATTTACTCTGTCCTTTTACAGAAGAAGTTTGCCAACCCTGCTTTGGCACAGAGAAGAATATACTAAAGGTTCTAATTATTTCTAAGTGTATAATACAACTCTCACTTCCAAAACAAGACAAACTATAAGGCAACTTAGGAATAGAGGTGAAAGGGAATTATTCAACTATTGAAATATGAAAATATGTCCGTAGAGGAGAAATACATTTTTCTAGATGAAACACTCAATACTGTGAACGTGTTTGTAAACTGTCATTCACAACAGAGTCCCAGTAGGGTATGTTTACCTCGACAGTTTAGTTGAAACTACCCGAGGAAAGATAATTTGGCAAGCATAGCGGGGACGTTTTTGAAATAGGTTTCTTCGCATTTCAGATTTCGGTATATAATAAGACTGGTTTTTCGTTATTGGGGGAAATGTTTTGACAGTTGGTTATCCACCCTCTTAAAAAAAAAAGCACACATACCTTACAGAAAAATATCATGCAATTGTATTTAACATTTCTAATTATGAAATGATATGTAAGAAGCAAACAGAGAAAGGAGGACGGCTTTACTAAGTAGGACACGGGGTCCTAGAAGACATGAGGAAGGCAGAAAGTTGGCCTGGACAAAGATTTAAAACTTCAGCATGGTGGAAGTCACTAAAAAGATGTAAAAGACAATTGACAAAATAATACAAGTTATATGAAAAAATATGTCATTTGGGAACAAAGTGCCATTACACATACAAAGTAGTGGGGGGACAATTGGCAGCTCATACCAACGGGCATGTTGGTGGAAGACTTCAAATGAATAGAGAAAATCTGTAAATTTCTTAGCCTCGCTAATCAGAAAATTACAAAATAAAACAAACCTTCTTGGCTTTCAGATGGATTAAAATCTAAAATTTGGATAATACCCAGTACTGACATCAGTGTGGGAAAACAGATACTTGATCATTAGCTGTGTAAATTTGTCTCCTTTTTGGACGGCAACATAGTATGACTTATCAGCCTTATAAATATGCGTTCCTTTTGAAACAATAATCCTAGATCTAGGAATTTTGTCCCATTGGAATAAATAGATGTAAATAATGTTTATTGTAAAATTGTTGTAATTATGATAAATAGGATTTCAGTGTCCTGCCAAGCAGGTTCATTAAACTGATTATTCAATACTGTATTGTCTGGTTAGTAGAAAGAGGTTAAATTCTATGTATGCTTCTATGGAGAGTTGTCCGTCCACAATATATTAAACGAGATATGTGACTTGCAAAACCTAATGTGTGAAATCTTACAGTCATAGCGTCAAAATTAATATTGTGTGCGTGTATATATGTGCATGTGTGTATATACACATATTTTTTCAGTATATATGTTGAAATCTGTTTTTGTCTTTAACACACACTTTTTCCAGTTCTTTGTTGGCACGTTCACTTTCTTCATCTGTAGTTGTTCCACAGTCACACATGGATCCAATTAAGCCTGTTAGATTTTTATTCTTTGTATTTTGATTGGAGACATAGGGACAGGAGCAGGGCCAATATTCAGCCTTATGTATGGCATAATGGATGTTTTCTTTTAGTATTCATTGTGATTGGTTGGGGCCCTTTTGTAACTGTTAAGAACGTGAAATATCACTCCTGGGCTGAAGTACTGTAGTTGGAGTTGAGTCATCCTTTGGCAGCAGCGTGAAGATTTCTGCATCCCTACCTACCACTCTGATCCACTAAAACCTTTCCTGCTTTCTCACATCCTCGTTCAGTTCTTTAGATCGGTGAGGTACTTGATATTCTTCCAATATTTAACTTCTGATTTTAAGTCTGCTTTTGTTCTCAACCAAAGAAAGCTGGTCCACATGGCAACTGATACTAGAGAATGATTAGCAAAGGATAGAGAGGTGGAGTATTCAGGATTGATTATTGAATGAGATAGATCAAA
The DNA here is from genome assembly GCF_054177405.1 of Leptonychotes weddellii. Classification (NCBI taxonomy): domain Eukaryota; kingdom Metazoa; phylum Chordata; class Mammalia; order Carnivora; family Phocidae; genus Leptonychotes; species Leptonychotes weddellii. The sequence continues at coordinate 8,072 of NW_028028724.1, forward strand.
AGATAGAAACTTTTAATTCTATTTGTATTAGGAAAGGCTGTTCTTCTTTTGAATCTTATTTTAATTCCAGTATAGTTAACATACGTGTAATACTAGTTTCAGGTGTATAATAGAGAAAATCTGTAAATTTCTTCCATATATCACCCAGTGCTCATCAGGACAAGTGCACTCCTTCATCCCCATCACCTATTTCTCCCAGGCCCCACCCTCCTTCACTCTGGTAACCATCAGTTTGTTCTCAGTAATGAAGAGTATTTCTTGGCTTCTCTGTCTGTCTTTCCCCTTTGCTCGTTTGTTTTGATTCTTAAATTCCACACATAAGTGAAATCATATAGTGTTTGTCTTTCTCTGACTTATTTCACCTAGCATAATATTCTCTAGCTCTGTGTCATTGCAAATGGCAATATTTCATTCTTTTTGTGGCTGAATATTCCATTGTATATGTATACCATATCTTTATCCATTCATCTATCGATGGACACTTAGGCTGCTTCCATAATTTGGCTATTGTAAATAATGCTGCTATAAATATAGGCATGCATATATCCCTAGAAAAGGCTATTTTTTTTTAAGATTTTATTTATTTATTTGACAGAGACACAGCAAGAGAGGGAACACAAGCAGGGGGAGTGGGAGAGGGAGAAGCAGGCTTCCCGTGGAGCAGTGAGCCTGATGCGGGGCTGGATCCCAGGACCCTAGGACCATGCCCTGAGCTGAAGGCAGATGCTTGAAGACTGAGCCACCCAGGTGCCCCAAGGCTATTCTTTTAAAAATATTTATTTGCGGGGGGGGCATAAGCAGGGGGAAGGCAGAGGGAGAAGCAGACTCCCCATTGAGCAGGGAGCCCAATGTGGGGCTCAATCCCAGGACCCTGGGATCATGACCTGAGCTGAAGGCAGATGCTCGACCGACTGAGCCACCCAGGCACCCCGAAAAAGGTTATTCGTGATACAATAGGATTATAAACCCAAAGCACATTACGGACTAGATAGCTCTTACCAACAACTAAAGGCGACGAGGAATCCTAGTTCCAAAAACGTGTGATGCTTGTTTATAATGAAATTAGATAAGTAAAAGGCCACTTGAAATTCTGGCCTTAAGCAAAAATTGAAATGAAGGTCTTTTTATGATTGTGTTGAGAATCATCTTACTCTAACTGGGGCTGCAGATGCCGAAAGCCAAATGCAACAGTAGATCCAGTTAGTTGCTGAGCTGTGATTTTTACTGAATTCTCAACCTTGCCACTTCTTTTAAATGAAATTTAAGTCTGAGGAAGACCTGAATCTACATTATTGAAATGGGGTTATCATGAAGGATTCAATCATCTTAGAAAACTTTACTCTCTCAAACTGTAAGAAACCTCCCTACTAATTCTTGTCATACCTTCCAGAGAAGAAACTCTTAAAATGGAGTCTGCTCTTTTAGTCCCACCATTATGGCTTGAAATTCTGGCCTTAAGCAAAAATTGACTTATAGTTTGAAATAAAGATAGGGAGGAGATTAATCTCACCCTGAAATATTTAATATCCTTTACTAATTATACCATCAAAAATCTAAGCAATATTTTTAGAAATTATTCTGAGAGTTAGAAATTACTTGCATAGGGGTGCCTGGGTGGCTCAGTCGTTAAACGTCTGCCTTGGGTTCAGGTCATGATCCCAGGATCCTGAGATCGAGCCCCGCATCGGGCTCCCTGCTCAGCGGGGAGCCTGCTTCTCCCTCTCCCACTCCCCCTGCTTGTGTTCCCTCTCTCGCTGTCTCTCTGTCAAATAAATAAATAAAATGTTTAAAAAAAATTACTTGCATAATACGTAAGGATGTGAAAGAATTCAAAAGTTTATAATGCTTGCTTGGATCATTTATGTCCATGCCCCTGACTCGTCTTTTGCAAGGTCACCTGTCAGGGTCCAGTAGCCTTTGCATGTTCTTTTGACATGAAGCACTAGCATCTTTAAATTTTCCTCAAGTCTCCTCCTTCAGGTACTGGGACTTCTCATGAGAGATTACATTCGAAAGGGTTATTAAGGGGGTGCCTGCGTGGCACGGTTGGTTAAGCATCTGACTCCATTTTGGCTCAGGTCCCGATCTCAGGGTCTTGAGATTGAGGCCTGCATCAGGCTCCACGCGCAGCCCGCTTATCCCTCTTCCTCTGCCCCTCCCCCCTGCATGCTCTCTCTCAAACAGATTAAAAAAAAAAGTGTTACTGAACTATGGCATGTGTCGTAGTGAATTACAGGGAATGGTTAACCACAGGAAGAAAGTGAAATGGTTATGACAAACCACAGAACTCCTAGGATGTTCTGATACCTGATATTTCCACTGTATTTATTTATTTTTAAAGATTTATTTATTTATTTATTTGACAGAGAGACAGCGAGAGAGGGAACACAAGCAGGGGGAGTGGGAGAGGGAGAAGCAGGCTTCCCGC
>NW_028028725.1:0-596 GCF_054177405.1 Leptonychotes weddellii
AGCCAAGGGCCAGCACGGTGGACTGTGCAGGAAAGTGCTCATTGAACAGGCTTTGGCTGCTCAACTGCTACGCATCCCAAAGGACTGGCCCCTGACCAGCTCCAAGAAGACAACCTGAGTCCTTGAACATCTGGCCTGGTAAGAGTGACTTTAGGCCTGTATCTGCAGGCCCCGCTGCATCAGTCTGACCAGGTAATTTTTTTTTTTTTAAAGATTTTATTTATTTATTTGACAGAGAGAGACACAGTGAGAGAGGGAACACAAGCAGGGGGAGTGGGAGAGGGAGAAGCAGGCTCCCCGCAGAGCAGGGAGCCCGATGCGGGACTCGATCCCAGGACCCTGGCATCATGACCCGAGCCGAAGGCAGTCGCTTAACCAACTGAGCCACCCAGGCACCCAGTCTGACCAGGTAATTTATGCTAACAGTGTGACTCACAGAGAATGGTGGGTTTTGTATGCCTGAGGCTCTGAGCCACACCGTACGTTTGCCTTCTGAGATCCCACCGAGTATCTACGGTCAGTCACGAAGGTACTACATGCCTCAGGAAGAAACCCTGGACACCGAAGCTTGGGTGACTTTCCCTCATTGGCGATAC
>NW_028028726.1:0-596 GCF_054177405.1 Leptonychotes weddellii
AAAAAAAAAAAGGAAATCAACTGTACTAACAAGCACAAAAGACAGTGTCACTTGCACTTGCTTGTTTCTGTACCTAAATATCAATGGGTTACAAATATCTCCATGCCCATCATTGAACATTTTCAGGAGTCCCAGCTGCACTCACTGTGCATCACAGGACCACCCAGCTCAACGTGCAAGCTTGATAGAAGGAGCATAAAGTGCATGCTGGCCATGAGGCTACAAAGGCATCAAAAATCCATGGAAAATGTATAAAACCACTGGGAGGGTCACTGTCTGGAACCATGCTCATAGCATCAATATTACTGACAGCATAAGAAAGCAGAGAGAAACCCACCAGGACATTGTGTGAATGTAGAGTCTGAAGATCACACACACACACACACACACACACACACACACACACACACACACAGACAAGAGAGTATAAAAATTTATCACCTACACTCATTGAGGGGCTTGTGTAGAGGCAATCTCTATAAATTGTCTGCAATCCATTTACTAATGGGTCTCCACACCAACCAGGGAACACGTCCTAGTGTCCAGCCAGAGTTGTCATTGGTAATATCCACAACATCACAGATTCCTGTTAGTCC
>NW_028028727.1:0-595 GCF_054177405.1 Leptonychotes weddellii
AGTATTCTTATGACTATTATTCTAAATTCTTGTTCAGATATATTGTTTTTATCTGTCTTGAGCAAATCCCTGGCTATAATTTCTTCTTGATCTTTCTTTTGAGGAGAATGTCTCCGTTTTGTCATTTTGTCCTTGTTTCTGTCTTTTGCATGTTATGAAAGCTTGTTAAATTTCCTGCTCCTGAGAGTAATGCTATATTTTTTTTTTTTTAAAGATTTTATTTATTTTTTGACAGAGAGAGAGACAGCGAGAGAGGGAACACAAGCAGGGGGAGTGGGAGAGGGAGAAGCAGGCTTCCCGCCGAGCAGGGAGCCCGATGTGGGGCTCGATCCCAGGACCCTGGGATCATGACCTGAGCCGAAGGCAGACGCTTAACGACTGAGCCACCCAGGTGCCCCGAGAGTAATGCTATATTAGGAAGGGGTCATATACTGTCCAGGGCCTCATACTTCAGGAATTGTTTCTAGTGTATGCTGTATACACTCTGTTGTGTTTTGGTTGCTCTTTCCCAGAGGTCTCTCCTTGCAGTGGGGAGTGTTTTGACCTTTAACCAGGTATTCTTTGATTTGTTTATTAAAATAAGCCTAAAAAAAAA
>NW_028028728.1:0-595 GCF_054177405.1 Leptonychotes weddellii
GCAGCAGAGGAGGGCCAGTGGCTCTCAGTAGACATGGAGGGAGCAGAGAGATGCCTGCAGGGGAGAGCCGTGTCTGGCTGCAGGGGCAGCTTGGTAGGCTGGGGGCAGGCAGTGTGGGCAGGTAGCCCCTCAGCTGCAGTACACTCTAAAGTCCATCTTAGGTGGAAGGTTTTCGGATAATAGTGCATATAGAAACTGGCGGTATTTGTAGAATGTCTGGGGATAGGTGGGAGAAGGCTGCTTGAGGCTGGCCACAGACCTGGGGGCTCCCAACACCCGGACTTCTGCCCAGCTTCCCTGTGGACTCTAGAGGTCACAAGCCCGGGGGCTGCACCCTGTTGGGAAGCTCTGCCCTAAGTGTGTTCTATCACAACACAGAACATGGAGTTGCAGGGGAAGCTATGTGTGTTGGTGGTGGTTGGCGGGAATAAGCAGGATGCCAGCTGCAGTGGCAAGTCTGAGGACACGGTGCCATCTACCCTCATCCAAAGTGGCATCGCGCTTTCATCAGTGGTCTGTGGAACAGACTGTGGGACTGAAGTGGGGGAAGAAACAGGACATTTGATTCCCTTGAGTGTGGAGAGCAATCTGCTCC
>NW_028028729.1:0-595 GCF_054177405.1 Leptonychotes weddellii
AAATGGTACAGCCATTTGAGAAAACAATTTGTCATACATTTATGATCCAATAATCTCACTTTTAGGTATTTACCCGAGTGAATTGAAAACTTCATGTCCATGCAGTATCCCGTAAACAAATGTTCATAGCAGCTCTATTTATTATCAATAGGAAATAGAAACAACCAAAGTGTTCTTCAACAGGTGAATGGATAGAATATGGATAAAAATTCTGGTACCTCCATACAATGGAAGATATTTGGCAATAAAAAGGAAAGAACTGTCAATTCACATTATCCTACCAGGGACCCTGTAACAACCATTCACACACTTCTATTTGTCTATTTTATTTTTTATATTTTAACTATACTAAATGTATTTTGAATATAAGCTTGAACACATTCCCTTCAATGTGACACATCTGTAGATAGTGTTTAAGTGTAATTCTAATATATATTTTTTCATTTTCAAGGTGCCAGTGGTGTCCATATATAGCCAGAATTACAATGTCTAGGTCCTCCTTGGGTCTGAAGTCTGTCATGGCTATCAGATTACTGGGGCATATATGCATAGTGGTAAGAGCTCCTTTAACTATAACATAGTTATATATGTTATA
>NW_028028730.1:0-595 GCF_054177405.1 Leptonychotes weddellii
AAATAAATAAAAAAAATAAAAAAATAAAATAAAATACACCTGTACTTAAGATCCTATTCAAATGACATTGCTTTGATAAAGCCAAGTTTATGTAACATCACAATTTTATGTAACAAGTTTATGTAACATCACATAACAATTATGACCGATGTCCATTCACCTCAAACTGTCCATAAATTGGTTACTTTGTGAAAGTAGGTCATGTTCTACTTGTCTTCTTATTATCTATGAGTTGTAACTTTGCCATCACAAACATGCTCCTAGATATTTGAGAAATGTTAAATATGGAAAGGTAGAAGAATTACAGTCCATTAGTTGAGTCAATCATTTCAAAACCAAAACAAGCAAACAAATTTAATGCTACATTAAATGCAAAACAAACAAACAAACAAAAAACCCAACTGGATTAAGTCTTTCAGTGTAAAAATAGTCCATAAAAACTAAAAAAAATATGTGAATATTAACATTAATTGTATTATGCTAGGACTTCCTAAGCATACTATCAAGGTGAATCTACGAATAAAAATGCTATTCCGATTGTATAAAATTTTTAAACTTTTAGGATGTAAATACAAGTTAAAACGCAAAAAGTACA
>NW_028028731.1:0-595 GCF_054177405.1 Leptonychotes weddellii
ATGAATCACTAAATTCTACTCCTGAAACTAATATTATACTACACATTAACTAATTGGAATTTAAATAAAATCTTGAAACAAAACAAAAAAACCCAACAAACAGAAACTTGAAACAAAGCAGAACAAAAATAGATCTACCCTATAATCCAGTAATCCCACTACTGGGTATTTATCCAAAGAATATAAAAACACTAATTCAAAGGGATATGTGCACTCCTATGTTTATTGCAGTATTATTTACAATAACCAAATTATGGAAACAGTCCCAGTGTCCATCGAAAGATGAATGGATAAAGAAGATGAGGTAAGGGGGCGGAGCAAGATGGCGGAGGAGTAGGAGACCTGGATTTCGTCTCCTCTCAGGAATTCAGCTGGATAGGGATCAAACCATTCTGAACACCTACAAACTCAACAGGAGATCGAAGAAAAGAAGAGCAGCAACTCTCTGAACAGAAAAGCGACCACTTTCTGGAAGGTAGGACGTGCGGAGAAGTGAATCCAAGGCGATATTCGGGAGGATAGACGACGGGGGAGGGGCCTCCGTCGGCCGCTTCTGGCAAGTGATAGAACCACGGAGCACAAAGTCGGAACTTTT
>NW_028028732.1:0-595 GCF_054177405.1 Leptonychotes weddellii
CGCCACGATTATCATGCGAACTCTCCAAAGGGCAGCCTTCCCCGTGGGCAAGCCGGTCAGGAGGGCTCCGCTGGTCCTTGGGGGCGACATCAGCTCTGATGGCAGCGTCCGTGGGAGGGGGTGCGGCCCTGCCCCCTCCCTGCATCACGCCCACCGTTCTGTGGGGTCCGGTTTCAGGGACCAAGCAGACGACCTGGTCAGAGGGTGAGGGTGTGGACAGCTGGTTGTCAGCTCAGCACTGAGCCAATGCTGGTACTTGCTTTATATGCGTTAGGCCTTGGTTTCCCCGTTTGAAAAACGAGGGATGGGGGCTAAAACGTTTCCCACTTCAGCCCTCACACTGTTGCGGTTCTAGTTGAGAGGTAGTTTCTTCTTTTCTTTTTCTTTTTCTTTTTTTTTAAACTGGTTAATTAATTTTTAAATTTTTAAAAAAGATTTTGGGGCGCCTGGGTGGCTCAGTCGTTAAGCATCTGCCTTCCGCTCAGGTCTTGATCCCGGGGTCCTGGGATCGAGCCCCGCGTCGGGCTCCCGGCTCCACGGGAAGCCTGCCTCTCCCACTCCCCCTGCTTGTGTTCCCGCTCTCGCTGTGTCTCTC
>NW_028028733.1:0-595 GCF_054177405.1 Leptonychotes weddellii
TACATCAATTATTTGTCGACATTGAAGGGGTTCGGAGCAAGTCTCGCCAACACGGGCCACATTAGCATGTGGACTATTTTCAGCTGAAGGTAATCGAGACCCTGTGGGCTCCAGGGAAACTCCAGGGCCCCTCCCTTAACTACCTGGAAGAATCTAAATGGAGGATCTTCCCCAGGAGGAGAGTTAGTACAGAGATAAATCTATCTGAGAGACCCACGTGCAGGGCAAGGAAACATGGAATCACCAGACACCTGCTCCTGACTGCCCTGTGAACGCCCTCCTCCCCTTTGGAGCCCCAGGCCCCCATCCCATTCCCTAGCTCAGGATGGCATCGCTTGTACCGTGCTGTGCCTTTCTGACTTGGACCCTCTCATGTGGGGGAGCGGGGGGTTCCCAAATGTACGAAATTAAATTTGATTTTCTTCTGTTAATCTGTCTCATGTCAATTTCTTTTTGTTGTTGTTGTTGTTTGTTTTATTTTGTTTTCTCTGTATAGTAGAGATATGGGGCTTGAACTCATGACCCTAAGATCAAGATTTGAGGTGAGATCAAGAGTCGGATGCTCAACCAACTGAATCATCCAGGTGCCCCGTTA
>NW_028028734.1:0-595 GCF_054177405.1 Leptonychotes weddellii
CTTCATCAAGATAAAAAGCTTCTGCACAGCAAAGGAAACAGTCAACAAAACAAAGAGGCAACCCACAGAATGGGAGAAGATATCTGCAAATGACACTACAGATAAAGGGCTCATATCCAAGATCTATAAAGAACTTCTCAAACTCAACACCCCCCAAAAAAATAATCAAGTAAAAAAATGGGCAGAAGACATGAACAGATACTTCTCCAAAGAAGACACACAAATGGCTAACAGACACATGAAAAAATGTTCATCATCATTAGCCATCAGGGAAATTCAAATCAAAACCATACTGAGATATCACCTTACACCAGTTAGAATGGCAAAAATTGACGAGGCAAGAAACAACAAATGTTGGAGAGGTTGTGGAGAAAGGGGAACCCTCTTACACTGTTGGTGGGAATGCAAGTTGGTACAGCCACTTTGGAAAACAGTGTGGAGGTTCCTCAAAAAATTAAAAATAGAGCTACCCTATGACCCAGCAATTGTACTAGTAGATATTTACCCCAAAGACACAGATGTAGTGAAAAGAAGGGCCATATGCACCCCAATGTTCAGAGCAGCAATGTCCGCAATAGCCAAACTGTGGAAAGAG
>NW_028028735.1:0-10499 GCF_054177405.1 Leptonychotes weddellii
TGGGGGGTGGGGTGGGAGGGATGGGGTGACTGGGTGATAGACACTGGGGAGGGTATGTGCTCTGGTAAGCGCTGTGAATTGTGCAAGACTGTTGAATCTCAGATCTGTACCTCTGAAACAAATAATGCAATATATGTTAAAAAAAAAAAAAGAAGAAGAAGAAGGTAGCGGGAGGGGAAGAATGAAGTGGGGGAAATCGGAGGGGTGGACGAACCATGAGAGACGATGGACTCTGAAAAACAAACTGAGGGTTCTGGGGGGGAGGGGGGTGAGAGGATGGGTTGGCCTGGTGGTGGGTATTGAGGAGGGCACGTTCTGCATGGAGCACTGGGTGTTATGCACAAACAATGAATCATGGAACACTTCATCTAGAACTAATGATGTAATGTATGGGGATTAACATAAGAATAAAAAAAAAAGTTTAAAGTAAAAAAAAATTAATAAGTAATAAAATTAAAATTAAAAAAAAAAAGAAATGTAGCTCTCAGGGGTCCTAAAATGCTCAAATCTATTATTCAATATGAACTTCCCTAACTTATAATCAGGATTGTGGTTGTTGAGCCAGATATAAATAGATGTGGTACAGTTGTACAATAATAGAGACTCATATTACCAAATCCATTATTCAGGGCACCTGTATTTCCAAACCAGGAGTGGCCAGGGCTAACTCCTTCCAGGCTCCATCTACAGCTTTCTTTTTCTGGGAACACAGTTTTTCTTCAAAAGTAGTTGCAAGATAGACTGGGGTAAAGGATCGATCTAAGCATAGATCTTCACCTGATCTATAGTTTCTTGTTCTGCTTTTATCATAAAAGATGTTGCTTTTATATTAATAATAACATCATCACCATCATAACTTTTACCATCACCACCCCCACCTCCATCACCATCCTCATCATCACCATCCTCATCATCACTATAACCACCATCACATTCCCACCACCACCACTTTCATCACCATCATCACCATCGTCATCACAATCACCACCACCACAACTGCATATGGAAAGTGTTGATAGTATTTGTTTAAGTCTCAGAATTTTAGACAACTTGCTCTATTTATGTATTTTGGTAGGGCGCATTTTGCCACCCCTTTGCTCTCTCTGAAATGTAAATGTCCCGAGAAACCTTCTTTATTCAAACTTTGAATTCAAGTTCAAATTTTTCAAAGCTATAATATATATTATATATTATATTGCACACTGCAAGAGCTTTAATAGAGATTTATTATCTCATCTTAAATCGAATTAAGAGAGTAGTGTCATCAAAATGGTGAATTCGGGGTTTTCTATCATCTTTATCCCCAAGAACACCAATTTTGACAAGAGTGCATCTGTGGGAGTTAAGGGGCTCAGTGAAGAAATTCCAGCACACTTCTGGAGAACAAAAAATTCAAGTTTGGATGCACTGAAATGAGTAAGAGGAGCAATTTCACTTTATCTGCATCACCCCTTCTTCCAAGGCAACAGAGCTCAGTGCCAAAAAGAGACCTTCTCGAATTAGGATTGCTTCCATAGGAGAAAGCAAGAGGAGTTAAGTGAGCACCCAGCTTTCCCAGGTATACGGATGCTGTGGAAAAGGCCCACTTCACTCTCACCCTGTCCAGAAATCTGAGGTGAAAAGCACGACAGAGGGGTGAGGAGCAACTGGGAGAACAGCAGCTAAGTCTCTCACAGGACATCAAAGGGACAGAGATCCTAGTAACTTCTTAGGGGACTCCCTCAGGAAGCCGGCTCATGAGCCATAGGCATTCCTCCCCTGTGTATCCCTGCCCCTACAACTGGCCCACAGGCAGCCTCAATAGTCCACATGCCTCACTGACACACACACTCTGCCCAGAGTGCCCAGTTCCCTGTGTTGGGCTCCACAGGGTAGTGAAAGTGAGCCTTTGCTGATGGCTAGTGAGCATGTGCAAAAATCAGGCCCAATGCTGCATGACTGGGAGAAAGAATACAAACCTGAGAATTTGGAATGAACCTAGGAAAAGCAGGCAGAAAGCTGACAGCACCTGGCCTGGCTTTGCAGGTTGGAGTAAAGGCATGCCATCGTAAGAAGTCACCCCCAAAAGATAACACGAAAAATAGAGCAGGCATATGCATAGAAAAGTTCTGAGAGGGACACCTGGGTGACTCAGTCGGTTAAACATCCAACTCTCAATTTCAGCGCAGGTCATCATCTCAGGGTTGTGAGATGGGGCCCCACCTGGGGCTCCACACTCAGTGGGGAATCTGCTGGAGCTTCTCTCTCTCTCCCTCTGCACCCCCCCCGTGCTAAATATATAAATATATAAATGATTAAATTTAAACAATCATTAAAAAAAAGAAAAAGAAAGAAAAGTTCTGAGAAAGCCTCAGGATCCCTAACAGGGCTGCTGGAAGGTATTTCTTTACTGAAGCCAGTCTGTAAAGACAAATGCAAAGACAGCAACATAAGACCTTAAGGAATATAAAGAATCAAGGAAAAATGACACAACACAATCATTGTCTAATAATTGACCCTCAAAACAGAGTTCTGCAATTTGCACAATACAGAATTCAAAACAGTGCGCTATATGAAAATAGCAACAAAAACAAAAAAAGACAATTCAATAAAGTAGGAAAACAGTAGACAAACATGAGAAGTTAAATAGAGAGATAGAAATTTTTAAAAATTCTGGAGCTGAAGAATACAATGGGAAGAATTTTTTTTTTTTTTAATGCAGTAGAAAGTATTAACAGCAGACTTGATCACAAAAGAAGGAATCTTTAAAGGGGAAGACAGATCATTTGAAATTATCTAGTCAGAGGAAAACAGAAACAAAAATGAAAATAAAAATTAAAAAAAAATAAAGCCTACTTGCACTGTGGGAAACCATCAAGAGAAGCAACCTGCAAATTGCTGAATTCCCAGAAGGAGAAGAGGGGAGAAAGCAGGGCAGAAAGCTTATTTAAAGAAATTATGGCTCAGAACCTCCCAAATCTGAGGAGAGACTTGAACATCCAAGTTCATGAAGATTATGGGTTCCCCCAAATTTTTGACCCAGAGCAATCTTTTCCAAGACACGTTATAATAAAACTGTCCAAAATCAAAGACAAAGAAATAATTCTAAAAGAAGCATGAGAAAAAAAAATACCCTCATGTACAAGAAACTTCTCATAAGGCAATCACTGCTTTCTCAGCAGAAACCTTATAGGTCAGGAGATAATGAAATAATGTATTCAAAGTGCTAAAAGACAAACTGACACCCAGGATACTTTACCCTGCAAAGGTGTCCATCAGAAATTAAGATGTGATAAAGACTTTCCCTGACACTTAAAAGCTGAGGAATTTCATCAACACCAGGCCTGCCTTACAAGAAATGTGGGAAGTTCTTCAAGCTGAAATGAAAGGACACTAATTAGGAACATGAAAATATAAAACACATCAGTAAAGGCAAATATGCAGTCAAATTCAGAATATGTAATACTGTAATATGGTGGTGTGTTAACCACTTAATTCTATTATAAAGGCTAAAGGACAAAAGTATTAAATATAATTATATCTACAATAATAAGTTAATGGATACACAATATAAAAAGAGGTAAACTGTTACATCAAAACAAAGTCTGAGGGCAAGAGTAAAAGGGTAGAGTGTTTCTATGTGATCAAAGTTAGGTTGTAATCAGCTTAAAGTATACTGTTATAGCTACAAAATATTTTATGTAAGCCTCATAGTAACCACAAAGCAAAAACCTACAGTAAATTCACAAAAGATAAAGAGAATGGAATGAAAGCATATGCACAAAGAATACTCAATGGAGAAAGAATGTTCTTTTTAAATAGTGTTGGAAAAACTGGATATTCCCATGAAAAAGAGTGAAATTGGACCTCTTTCTTAAACCACTCACAAAGTAAAGTTGAAATAGATTAAAGATGTAGATGTAAGACCTGTAACTATAAAACTTCTTGAAGAAAACATAAGGAAAAAGATCCTTAACATTGGCCTTAGAAACAATTTATTGGCTATGAAACCAAAAGCACAAATAAACAAGTGGGACTACCTCAAACTAAAAAGCTTTTGCACAGCCAAAGAAAGCATCAATGAAATGGAAAGGCAACCTATGGAATGGAAGAATTTATTAGCCAACCACACGTTGATAAGGGGTTAATATCCAAAATATATGAGGAACTCATACTACTCAATAGCAAATAACAAATAATCTGATTTTTAAAATAGAAAAAGGATCTGAATAGATATTTTTCCAAAGAAGACATACCAATGGCCAATAGGTATGTGAAAAGTTGTTCAACATAACTCATCATCAGGGAAATGCAAATGTGCAAAAGAAACCCACCACGAAATACCACTTCCTATCTGTTAGAAAGGCTATTATCAAAACAACAAAAGATGAGGAGTGTTGGCAAAGATAGGGAGAAATGGGGACCCTTGTGTTCTGCTGGTAGGAATGCAAATTGGTACAGCCACAGTGGGAAGCAGCATGGAGCTTTCTCAGAAAGTTAAAAACAGAACTATCATTTGATCCAACAGTCCCACTTCTGACATATATCTGAAGGAAACTAGTATTTCAAAGAGATATCTATATCCCATGTCCAGCATTACACACAATAGCCAAGACATGGAAACAGCCTAAGTTTCCACTGATTGATGAATGGGTAAAGAAAAAAAAAAATATATATATATATATACATATATATATATATATATATATATACACATACTGAATAAGTTCTAGGGATTTAATATACAACATGGTGACAGTAATAAACAATACCATATGTATAGAGATTTCCTAAGATAGAGGTCTTAAATGTTCTCACCATACACACACACACACACACATACACGCACACACACAAAGGTAATTATATCAGGTGATGAACGCGTTCACTGACTTTACTGGGGTAATTATTTTGCAATATGTGTATTGCAAAATATTCAATATTCAATATAAAATATATATTTTGTATATATAGTTACAGTATTTAATATGAAAATATATATTCTATATATTATATATTTATATACAAAATATATATTTATACACCTTCAACTTACATAATGCTATATGTCAAATATATCTCATTAAAGCTGGGAAAAGGTTTTTTTTAATAATAAAATAAATTGATCTAAAACATCCAAAAATGCTAAAAATGTAACCATCTGCTTAGTTTTAAGAGGAATAGTGATTGAAAAAGAAATATCATTAGGAAAAACAACTCAATAATATGGGTACAAATGGCACTATACATTTCTGGATATCAGTATGAAAAAGAATTTCTTCAAAATATTTTCTAGGGAAATAAGCAAAATTAAATATCACCTGGATTTTTCCCTATTTATTTCCACATTTCCACATTTGAAATCTTGATAATTGATTTCCCAGCTGCTGTTTTCCTGTATTTTGTAAGTTTGTATATATTATTTTAAGAGAGTAAATATTCTTCCATCCTGAACCAATGTGTTTCTTTTCTGACTTTTTTGATTGCATGGATAATATTCTAGGAATAATAAAAGAAATAATACGAAGGAAATATATCCACAAGATATATCAGCTGTTTTACTTTGTTTCCATGAGTGCATGTACTTTAACCATAGTAAATGTTATGGCATAGCTTTTCTTATGCTTTTTCATTTCATATTATATTTTTATTTGATGTTATATCAGACATATATTCATGTTAGCATATAGTCCTTACAGTGCCTACAGCTTTGCAATATTTAAGTATCCCATAATATTATGTCATATATATGTATCATCATTTGCCTAATCCCTTACCATTCAACATGTGTTTTCACTTTTAATTTCTAATACATAAATAATGTTGCAAAACCTATATGTGTGCTATATATTTTCCAACTTTGAGTGATATCCTTTGGGTAAGGCTTCTAAGGAAAATGATTTAGGGGTACAAATTGATAGGGTTCTTATATTTTACATTACAAATACAATAATTTACACATTCTCCCACAGTTTATCATGGCTCTTTTTTTTTTTTTTCCACTACAGTATTTGCAACACTGGTAAATGTGGCTGCACCTTTCTTTCAAAAATGCTTCTCACCTGCACACCTGCCTGGCTCTGGGGAATGGACTCTGCATTCAACTCTATTAACAGCTTCATGGGGAGGAGGTAATTTTCCCAGCAGCAATGAGGAAGAAGGTGAGGTTCGCCTTCAGATCTTAGTTCCCACTCCTAGGGATTGTATTTTGAAACTTCCTTCTTGGAAAGACTGTCCTGAGGAAAAATGTCTTTCCTTGAGCCTGAGTTTCTGGAAGTAGGGGGATCTCTCCTGAAAACAGAGACTTTCACTTTGCAAGCCTTTCTTTCCTCACTCTGTGACACTCCCTTGAGCTCTGGACTCTGAGGTTTATTAAAATGTTGTAGTGGCTTCCTACTGGGGGGGTGGTTCTACATGATGGGAGTTACATAGCCCTGTCCCAAGTCAGGGAAGTATCCTTTGAGGAGCCATGGAGATCGGCTTGGGCATGGTCTTTAAGAGCACCATCCGAAGAGTGGGATGCAGTCAGTGGAACCTCCTCACCTACGTGTAGAAGGGGCAATATCCAAGAGAGTAGCAGTCTGGAGGGAACCCTGCTTTGAGGGCCAGAATGCTGCCATCAAGTCATCAAGTGCTGATGAGCCAGTAGACTTGGGTTTGAAATCCTCATTTATAGCCACACATGGATAAAGCTTTCTGCTCAGTTGTAGACAAAGAGATTATAAAAATCATTGATTATTATTCTACTTTTCATTATTTTCTTTTTTTAAATTTTATTTTATTATGTTATGTTAATCACCATACATTACATCATTAGTTTTTGATGTAGTGTTCCATGATCCATTGTTTGCATATAACACCCAGTGCTCCATTCAATATGTGCCCTCTTTAATACCCATCACCAGGCTAACCCATCCTCCCACCCCCCTCCCCTCTAGAACCCTCAGTTTGTTTCTCAGAGTCCATAGTCTCTCATGGTTTGTCTCCCCCTCCGATTTCCCCTCCTTCATTTTTCCCTTCCTACTATCTTCTTTTTTTTTTTTATCAGAGACTTTGAGAGAGGCTATTTCATGAAAAAGAAGTTGGGTTTAGAGTCTTAACTAGCTCTTTTCTCAATGTGTGAGTTTATGTTCTCCAGAATAGGGAGAGTAATGCAATTCAGGTTAATTCACTGTGAGGAATAAAAGTTGGGGTGATAATGGGGCGCCTAGGTGGCTCAGTTGTTAAATGTCTGCCTTCAGCTCGGGTCATGATCCCGGGGTCCTGGGATCGAGCCCTGCGTCAAGCTCCCTGCTCAGTGGGAAGCCTGCTTCTCCCTCTCCCACTCCCCCTCCTTGTGTTCTTGCTCTCGCTATCTCTCTCTCTGTCAAATAAATAAATAAATCTTTAAAATAAAAGTTGGGGTGATATTGATATTACCAACATTCAGATCTGTCCATATTGTTTTCATTTAACTATACAATGTTATAACATGTACTATTATTATCCCTATTTTGCAGATGGAGAACACTGAGATTCAGAGAAATGAAGTATGGCATTGAATTATAGAGATAGACCAGACTACAAGTAGCCAAGAGCTGTTGAAAATTTACCTACTGCTCTTTTTCAGGGAGCATGAGTTGTAGTATGAATTGTTTATGTTCTTCACTTGATATTGCATTTTATACAATACATCTTATTGAATTGCATCATTCTTTTCATGTGTATCATTTGCTAAGAACACTTAACATAAGATCTACCCTCTAACAAATTTTTAAGGGTACAATACAGTATTATTAACTATATGCCCAATGTTATAGAGTAGATCTCTAGAACTTAATCATCTTGCATGATTGAATACCTGTTGGATAGCAACTCCCCTTCCCACCCCCTGGCCTCTGACAACCACTACTCTACTATCTGCTTCTATGAGTTTGACTATTTTTGATCCCTCATGTAAGTGGAATCATGCAGTATTTGTCTTTCTCTACATGGCTTATTTCACATAGCATAATGTCCTCATAGTTCATCCATGATGTTGCATATGGCAGGACTTCCTCCCTTTTAATGCTGAATAATATTCTATTGTAAATAGAATATAAATAATATAAATTCTTCCACTAATGAACATTTATGTTATTTCCACATCTTGGCTATTCTGAGTAATGCTGCAGTGAACATGGGAGTGCAAATATCCATTTCAGATAGTGATTTCTTTTCCTTTGAATAAATACCCAGGAGTGGGATTAATGGATCATACAGTAGTTCTACTTTTTACTTTTTGAACAGCTTCCATACTGTTTTCCAGAGTGGCTGCACCATTTTACATCCGCACCAATGGTGCATGAGGGATCCAATTTCTCCACATCCTTACCAACATTTGTTATCTTTGTGTTATCTTGTGTTTTTGGATAATAGGCCTCTTATTTTGTATTTGTTACTATCTTTCTATTTAATGCTTTCACTAACTTTGTATGTATCTTTATTTGTTAAAATTCCCATATATATAAACAACCAGTATAAACAAATGAAGCTTGTGTTTTTTAATCTACAAGTAATATACATCCCTCATTACATGTATTTTTAAATAATATTGAACATTTAATTCTCATTTTCTAACTTACTACTAACAGATGCATTATTGCCTCTGTATCTTGCCATCATATTCTTTATACTACCTGGCTTCTGTTTTTCCTTAATGTCCAGTTACTATTTTATGAAGGAAATATAGCAGAGTCATATCTTACTGAAAGTTAAGTTTTAAAATCAGGGAATTAAGCAAAAAGAGCAGAGTCAAAATTCTCAAATGTCCTCTAACACATAAAGTAGAGAGTACCTGGTTTCCTGAACTATTTCCAACCTTTCCAAGCACTGGTGAGCTGATCATCACAAGCAAGGTTACCACTGCCAGAAGGGAGCAAGGAAGGCCAATGAAATAATAATTCTGAACATAGAATACATACATGCAATTATTTGATTTATAAAGTTACTCAGGAGTTCATTTTGGAAGTAGGCTCTTTTTTTTAATATTTTATCTATTCATTTAATAGAGAGCAAGTGAGTGCACATGTGTGAGCGGGGGGAAGAGCAGAAGGAGAGGGAAAAAGAGAATCTCAAGCAGACTCCATACTGAGCACGGAGCCTGTTGTGGGGCTCAATCCCACGACCCCAAGATCAGAACCTAAGCCAAAATCAAGAGTTGGTTGCCCAATGGACTAAGCCACCCAGGCACCCCTGGAAATAGACTTTAACATCTCAATCTGCATCTCTTTCTAATAGCAGCAGGCTTCCTTTGTGTCAGGCATTTGTAGGTGCATCGTACCTGAGACCTGATGCATTCATTATGAACTTCCTATTTTATAACATTGGTGTAAACATCTAGTACATGGCAGAGCTAAAAATCAAACTCTGTATTCCTGGCTGCAAACCCAAAATCTGCTAATCACATATATTGCTGTGCACAGAAAGATGCAGACCATAAATTAAAAACTCTAATTTTCTGAAAAATGTTAATCCCACAAGACGGATCCATAATTTTATGATTTGCTGTCAGCATTAGACATTATTACCACATGTAACATTTTGTTGCCTTCCAAATAATTAATATACTTGAAACAATGTCATAAAGGTATTAATCACTCTATATTTCCCAAATAATGTCAACTGCTCTAGCATTTGTTACCAATGATCCAGTGACATTAGAATTTTAAAATCAGTATTTTGAAGAGTCTAAGTTGATGTCAGAAAAGTTAGCAAAGAAATACAGTTATAGCTCTTTTCCCTCAAGCTACTTTTGTCCTCATTACAGGAGAAATGTTTTTCAGATGGAAGTCACCCCAGGAAAAATCTTGCCAACCTAATGCAGTATTTTGCAATTACTTAAGTGAGATGTAGGCCCCAAATTAGTCAAAATTTAGTATGACTCAAGTTTTCTGGGACCCACAGAGGCAACATTCTACATTACTTTGAACAGTGTTCCACATAAAATGCAGCCATTTTCCTGCAATTACCTTAAAGCACAAGACCAAATTTCCTTACTTAACTTGAAATTACAGATGAGTGGAGAGAGAGGTCTCTTGATCAGAAAGACCTAGATTTGATTCTACAAGGGTTTTTGGTTTTTGTTTTCCATAGATGCATATGTTCTGGAGCAACAGAGTGATGTTTTTTTTCAACAGAGTGGTTTTTATAAGCACTAGTACCTGCATCTGTCAGATGAGTGTACTATTGTGCATCCTACAAGGTTATCGTGAAGTTTAGATGCGGATGATTCCTAAAGGCACCTAACTCAGAACTTGGCACTTAGAAAGGTCTCTTGGGCAGACAATGCCTCTCCTTCATTTAACCATTCTCTTTATGCCCTTCTTCTCCTTCTTCTTCTCCTCCTCCTCTTCTTCATTCTTCTTCTTCTCCTCCTCCTCCTCCTCCTTCTTCTTCTCCCTCTCCTTCTTCTTCATTCTTCTTCTTCTCCTCCTCCTCCTCCTCCTTCTTCTTCTCCCTCTCCTTCTTCTTCATTCTTCTTCTTATCCTCCTCCTCCTCC
>NW_028028736.1:0-595 GCF_054177405.1 Leptonychotes weddellii
GGGCTAGAATCTCCCACTCACATAGGGATGGCACTCCATCAGTGGAATACATTACGTCGATTAGATGCCAGTGATAGCCACCAAATGGCAGCAGAGAAGCCATGCAGTCCGTTTGTTAAGAATGGGTAGGGCCCGTTTCTTGAGCTGTATGTTTTAAGTATTTGTCATACTTCCCTGTATTTTAAGGGAACTCAAATGAAAAACACCACAATTAGGACAGAGGTAGTGGGACAAGTGCACAATGAAGACCCTATCTATTTCCTCTGACCTAGTCATTTGAAGCAGCACAAAACACCAGAGAGAGGACCTGATGGCTCATGAGGTAAAAGTAAACCGAATGTTGCACCCCAGTGTTCTTAGCAGCAATGTCCGCAATAGCCAAACTGGAAAGAGCCAAGATGCCCTTCAACAGATGAATGGATAAAGAAGATGTGGTCCATATATACAATGAAATATTACTCAGCCATCAGAAAGCATGAATAGCCAACTTTTACATCAACATGGATGGGACTGGAGGAGATTATGCTAAGTGAAATAAGTCAAACAGAGAAAGTCAATTATCATATGGTTTCACTCATTTGTGGAACATAAGGAA
>NW_028028737.1:0-595 GCF_054177405.1 Leptonychotes weddellii
AGAAGTAGGGCAGTGGGAGGTGCGGTGGGAGGAGGTCTGAACCGACGCTCGAACAGCCTGGAAAAGCGGGACACTTGTCTAGGGCTTACAGATGTCACCCTGGGCAGTCAGGAAGTCGTCTTCGCTCTGCTCTGGCTCGCTGTTGTCCCTGTGGTCTGGTCCCTGTGGAGCGGGGCACAGAGACTTGGTTTGCAAATGTTGGGAGCCTTTGCTGCTCTCAGGCCACGACACAGCCACGTCCTGTCCCTGACGGAGACGCGACAGCCTCCTGATGTGGTTCTCGGGGGACACAGTGGCCGGGTGCATGCTGTCCTGGAGCTGCTCACACGAAACGCAACTAGCAGTGTCTAGCCCAAATTTCCAGAGTGGGGAACGGAGCCTACTTCCACGTCCAGCACTGGGGTTCAGCTGGAGGGATGATGGAGACCCATCCGCTTGCGCCCTTCACACCTGTGTGAGGTGTAGGGTTACGCGGATATGCCCCAAGAAACAAGAACCTCTCATTCCTGTGACTGAGGCCAGCGGCAGCCGATGGTGCGCTGCGTGTCATTTTCTGCTATTTATTTGAAACAGAACTTGGGTGTTTGTGTTTAAA
>NW_028028738.1:0-595 GCF_054177405.1 Leptonychotes weddellii
AGAAGTAGGGCAGTGGGAGGTGCGGTGGGAGGAGGTCTGAACCGACGCTCGAACAGCCTGGAAAAGCGGGACACTTGTCTAGGGCTTACAGATGTCACCCTGGGCAGTCAGGAAGTCGTCTTCGCTCTGCTCTGGCTCGCTGTTGTCCCTGTGGTCTGGTCCCTGTGGAGCGGGGCACAGAGACTTGGTTTGCAAATGTCGGGAGCCTTTGCTGCTCTCGGGCCACGACACAGCCGTGTCCTGTCCCTGATGGAGACGCGACAGCCTCCTGATGTGGTTCTCGGGGGACACAGTGGCCGGGTGCATGCTGTCCTGGAGCTGCTCACACAAAACGCAACTAGCAGTGTCTAGCCCAAATTTCCAGAGTGGGGAACGGAGCCTACTTCCACGTCCAGCACTGGGGTTCAGCCGGAGGGATGATGGAGACCCATCCGCTTGCGCCCTTCACACCTGTGTGAGGTGTAGGGTTACGCGGATATGCCCCAAGAAACAAGAACCTCTCATTCCTGTGACTGAGGCCAGCGGCAGCCGATGGTGCGCTGCGTGTCATTTTCTGCTATTTATTTGAAACAGAACTTGGGTGTTTGTGTTTAAA
>NW_028028739.1:0-595 GCF_054177405.1 Leptonychotes weddellii
TGGACTCTGCGCTGGGCGTGCACCTTGCTTAAGATTCTCTCTGCGTCTCTCCCTACCAAGGCGCAAGCTCTCTCTCTCCCCCTCTTAAAAAAGAAAGCAAAAAGAAGAAAAGCTTAAAAATGATATATGTAAATTATAGAGTACACAACATAAAAGATAGGATTTGAGTTATTGGTGACATAAAGACGGTAAGGGGGGGCAGAAAAAGTAGTAGAATTTTGTATGTTACTGACAATATCAAGTTAAAATGGTTTGTTACAGCTTTGAGAGGTTTTAAGTAATCTCCAAGTTAACAGGAAAAAAAAAACTATAAAAGACATAAAAAGGAAATGAAAATGGTATCAAAGCTGTCATTACAAACGTCAAACAAACATAATGGAACACAATAAGAGAGGGAAAGAGGGATAAAATATCCACAAGAAGTACAGAAAACCAAAATCACAACAGCAATAGTCCTTCCCTTTCAGTAATTATGTTCTCGGTAAGTACATGAAACTCCCTCCATTAAAAGGCATAAAATGAGGGCACCTGGGTGGTGCAGGCGGTTAAGCATCCAGTTCTTGGTTTCAGCTCGGTGTGATCTCAGGGTTATGGG
>NW_028028740.1:0-595 GCF_054177405.1 Leptonychotes weddellii
GTTGAGCATCCGGCTCTTGATTTCAGCTCAGGTCATGATCTCAGAGTCCTGGGATTGAGCCCCAAGTCAGACTCCATGTTCAGTGGGGGGTCTACTTTAGGATTCTCTCTCTGCCTCTCCCCTTGCTCTCTATCTCTCTAAAATAAATAAATAAAGCCTAGGGTACCTGAGTGGCTCAGTTGGTTAAGCATCTGCCTTCAGCTCAGGTCATGATCTCAGGGTCCTGGGATCAAGTCTCACGTCAGGCTCCCTGCTCAGTAGGGAGTCTGCTCCCTCTCCCTCTGCCCCTTCCCCCTGCTCATGCTCTCTCTCTCTCACACACACACACATGCACTCTCTCAAATAAATAAAATCTTTTAAAAAATAAGTCTTTAAAAAAATGGAAATTTATAGTGTTACAGGCCTACCTCAAGAAATAAGAAAAATGTCAAACCTTACACCTAAAGAGGCTAGAAAACAAACAAACCCAAAGGTTAGTAGAGGGAAGGAAATTTTTTAAAACCCACAAGAGATCAATGAAACCAAGATCTAGTTCTTTAAAAAGATAAAATCGATAAACTTTTAGCCAGATCCACCAAGAAAACAAAAGTGGGGA
>NW_028028741.1:0-595 GCF_054177405.1 Leptonychotes weddellii
CACAGAAGTCAGTGGCATTCCTATACACCAACAACAAGACAGAAGAAAGAGAAATTAAGGAGTCGATCCCATTTACAATTGCACCCAAAACCATAAGATACCTAGGAATAAATCTAACCAAAGAGACAAAGGATCTGTACTCAGAAAACTATAAAATACTCATGAAAGAAATTGAGGAAGACACAAAGAAATGGAAAAATGTTCCATGCTCATGGATTGGAAGATCAAATATTGTGAAGATGTCGATGCTACCTAGAGCAATCTACACATTCAATGCAATCCCCACCAAAATACCATCCACTTTTTTCAAAGAAATGGAACAAATAATCCTAAAATTTGTATGGAACCAGAAAAGACCCCGCATAGCCAGAGGAATGTTGAAAAAGAAAAGCCAAGCTGGCGGCATCACAATTCCGGACTTCCAGCTCTATTACGAAGCTGTCATCATCAAGACAGTATGGTACTGGCACAAAAACAGACACTTAGATCAGTGGAATAGAATAAAGAGCCCAGATGTGGACCCTCAACTCTATGGTCAACTCATCTTTGACAAAGCAGGAAAAAATGTCCCATGGAAAAAAGACAGTCTCTTCAA
>NW_028028742.1:0-595 GCF_054177405.1 Leptonychotes weddellii
AATTCACACACATGATCCATTCTAGTATCAATTACCTCCCAAAGACATCACCTGCTACTCCTATTGCATTACAGGACAGGGAGTCAACATATCAACATCAGTGAACAGAACCATTTAGTTCATGTTACTACCCATAAAGACACTATTTACTGCATACTTTCTCATCTTGAATGAGACTGGAAATTTAGCTGAAAGACTTCCCACATCCCCAGTACTCCTAATGTCTTTCTCCAATGTGAACTCTGTGATGGTAACTGAGAGCACCATAACTGATAAAAGATTTCTCACATTCACTGCAAGCATAAGGTCTTTCTCCTGTGTGAATTCTCTGGTGTATTATGAATGTCGACTTGTACTTCAACAATTTCCCACATTCATTACACTTATAAGGCTTTTCACCTGAGTGAACCTTTATGTGTACATTCAGGGCACTTCTTTGGAAGAAGGACTTGCCACATTCTCTGCACTCATAAGGCCTTTTTCCAGTGTGAAATCTCTGGTGAGAACGGAGGAGGGAACGAGAAGTGAAAGTTTTCCCACAGTGACTGCATTTATAAGGCCTTTCTCCAGTGTGAACTCTCTGGTGATCACGGAG
>NW_028028743.1:0-595 GCF_054177405.1 Leptonychotes weddellii
TGATGAGTAAATTCACCAAGGTTTCAGGAAACAAGATCAACAAACCAAAATCAATTGTATTTCCACACATTAGCAATGAATGCTCCTAAAATGAGATTAAGAAAACAATTCCATTTACAATAGCATCAAAAACAGTAAAACATTTAATGAATAAAGAGGAACACAAGGCTTATATACTAAAACTACAAAACATCACTGAAAGAAATTAAATACCTAAATAAATGTGAGGAAATTCCATATTTCTCAGTCAAAGGATCACTAGTGTTAAGATAACAATATTCTCCCAAATGATCTACAGATTCAATGCCCTTCCTATCATCCGAGTTGTCTTTTTTGCAGGAATCTCCAGCAGACTCCCTCAGAGTATGGAGCCCCACTCGGGGCTTGACCTCACAAACTGAACCAAAATCAAGAGTCAGACGCTCGATCAACTGAGCCACCCAGGTGACCCATATGTGGATTATATCTTAATAAAGCTTTTTTTTTATTATTCTTATGTTAATCCCCAACATTACATCATTAGTTTTAGATGAAGTGTTCCATGATTCATTGTTTGTGCATAACACCCAGTGCTCCATGCAGAATGTGCCCTCCT
>NW_028028744.1:0-595 GCF_054177405.1 Leptonychotes weddellii
GATGCAGGGCTCAATCCCAGGACCCTGGGATCATGACCTGAGCCGAAGGCAGACGCTTAATGACTGAGCCATCCAGGCACCCC
The DNA here is from genome assembly GCF_054177405.1 of Leptonychotes weddellii. Classification (NCBI taxonomy): domain Eukaryota; kingdom Metazoa; phylum Chordata; class Mammalia; order Carnivora; family Phocidae; genus Leptonychotes; species Leptonychotes weddellii. The sequence continues at coordinate 84 of NW_028028744.1, forward strand.
TGTCAAATATCCTTCTTAAACTCTCCTCAACTCCTGGGTTTGAATGAGCCATTTTTCCTCTGGGAGCCTGACTTATACAAAAAGTCAAGGGGGGGCCTGGCTGGCTCAGTCAGTGGAGCATGTGACTCTTGATCTTAGGGTTGTGAGGTTGAGCCCCACATTGGGTGTAGAGATTACTTAAAATTAAAATCTGGAAAAAAAAAAAGTCAAGGAGAGCTTCCCAGAGGGGTGATATTTAGGCTGACATCTGAAGGATGGGTAGGAGTTAGTTAGCCTCATTGCAGAAGATATATGATTTCTATCAGTTTTTTTAAAATAAATATTAGAATAGCTCCCCAACCTCTGTTACTAACTCCAGAAACACTTGGTCCTTGGTGTGTCCAGGTTGGGAATCACCAGCCCTGAGCTCTTTAGAGGCTCACAGACCCAAATGCAAGGTCTGAGGCTTTCTCCTCTCAGCCACACCTTAAGGTTGGAAAAGGAAAAGTTGGGGGCTGCACCCAATGGAGGTG
>NW_028028745.1:0-10499 GCF_054177405.1 Leptonychotes weddellii
GCTCCGCCCCCTCTACTGTTTTCATTTAATAAGTAACTAATCAGTTCTGCAGTCTGTTGTGCCCTGCTGTTGCTAGCAAAGCTAAAATAGAGCATTTTAATTTTTTCTCTCTTTTTGAGCAATATGTTCTGATAACTTCTTATATACCAACTCTAGGATATTTGAATGCATGTTCTGAGTCTGATGTGTCTTGTGGCAGATGTTCAGTTTTGGAGATAATACATTTCTAGGATGAAAATGTATTCAGCAAATAACATGCATGTAAAGAACTTTGCAAAGCCCAGGGTATGGACATCCAAAGCACAGAACGTTGGAAATATTTTCCTGAATAAACATCTCAACAATAAAACATGGTGTGGAATTTCAGGAGATTATCCAGAAGGGAAACAATTTTAAAATGTATTAATGTTCCTCTTATGGTCATAATTACTTCTCACATTCTCTACAAAATTCTGTCACTTTAGAGTTACTTGCCCATTGACTCATTTTCCATTTTGAACATTATAAACCACAGATGGATGCCCTATTACAATTCTGTTATACCTTTATCTTCAGAATACCCATAGTAATAGAAAAAGTATACATTTGATTGGTGTGGGGATTAAAGTTATATTGCAAGTAATAATCAATTTTCATTTTGCAAAATTTTAACCATAGTTTCCTTAAGGATCCAACTTCACTATGGTCTTCAAACATATTTTATTTATGGAAATTTATATTCAAGTGTTCAAAACACCTGCACTGCATAAAATGAGGTTAACATATTTATATGCTATAAATAATAATTTATACATAATAATATCTATTTATCTAAATAATACCTATTTAACACTTATTATGCAGAAGCCTGTTCTACAATGTTTTACAATGTTAGATGGCTCATTGGTTTTCTCAAAATACATGGTTGTTATATTGCCTAATTAGTGTCACACAGTTGACCCTTTAATGAGGTGAAAACACATGATAATATGTTTTATTAAAAAGGGGAACACCGGGCACCTAGGCGGCTCAGTGGTTGAGCATCTGACTTGATTTTGGCTCAGATCATGATCTCAGGGTTGTGAAATTGAGCCCCAAGTCAGGCTCCACGTTCAGCGTGGAGTCTGCTTGAGATTCTTTCCCTCTCCATCTCCCTCTCTCCCTGCTCATGCTCTCTCTTTCTCTCTCTCAAATAAATAAATAAAATCTTTAAAAAAATAAAAGCGGAACACAAATCCTTGCTTGGGTTGTGCTTGCAGAAGAAACATCATTGTTAGAAACTATTTTACTCTCTCAGCTTGAGTGAATAAGAGACATTAAAATTGGGAAGAGACACATCTCAGGTAATGGAGAGCTTGGGCCATATGAGATTTCAGAAAAATACTCTGAAATACAGTGTAGCACCAATTTTCATGTAGTGTATTCTTGGGTTACTATAAATTAGTCATGAGCCCCTGCACAGGTGACATATGTATCCAGACTCACACACACACACACACACACACACACACACACACAAGGGAGTGAATTAAGTTTAAGAAATACTGCATGAAATAAACAGATTTATACTCCAAAACTTCTCATTCATACTACGACTCTTCAAAAAGTTAATAGACAATTTTTGTTTTAAAGCTGTTCTTCTTTCTCTTTCTCTCTCTCTCTCTCCTCTCTGTTTCCCAGTAAGGCATCTGGATGACTAATTTTCTTTTGAATCTTACTCTGGGAGACTATTTTAGACCATTTGAGTAGTATTCAGAATTAAACATACAATAGTATTTATTAAACACCTAATTTAGAATGATATAACATCTTGTTAAAAAATAGTAATCAAATAGCTGAAAATGAATGACAGTGTAAAAAAGATACTCCCCAATGAAATAAGGCACTGGGCACAGAAAAGAAAAAGAAAAATTGAACCTTCCATCATGTTGCTCACAGAGATAATCTCCAGCCTACTATTTTGCTGATTACTGCAAGGTCCACAAGTGATAGATTGTATAAGAGATTTATAAATTTTTTTAAAGATTTTATTTATTTATTTGCCAGAGAAAGAGAAAGAGAGAGCAAGAGAGCTTGAGAATACAAGCAGGGGGAGCGGCAGGCAGAGGGAGAAGCAGGCCCCCCGCTGAGCAAGGAGCCTGATGCGGGACTGGATCCCAGGACCCTGCAATCATGACCTGAGCTGAAGGCAGATGCTTAACCGACTGAGCCACCCAGGCATCCCGAGACTTCTAAATTTTTAAGCAATATGAAAATATTGCTTATTCTTAGAAAAGAGGCATGATATTAGTGATACTTGAAGTTATAAGATCAGAGCTAAAATGCCAGTAATACCAATGATCATGCAGGCAATTCTGGGAAGATAATATTACATATAATGCAGGACTGATGCAAGAATTAAATGAGATGATACACAAATGCAAATGGTAAACCTTAAAGCACCACAACAAGATTTCTCACACTGAGGTTCTTGGACATAAACTAAAGGGCCCACTCTAAGTTTTGTTTTGTTTTGGAATTTATTCAATGATAACCTTACAAAATTTTCTTTTTATATAATTCACGAAATTTACTTTTACACTACAAAACTATGATAGTTTGCTATCCAAAGGCATTTTCAAAGTATAAGACCTTGTTTTCTCGAGTCGATGCTTCTCAAACTGAGATCCATGACTGCATTCTTGAGGCCTCTGTGAAATAAATTTTTTTTAAATGGCTCTTGGAAGACAATTTTAAGAATCACTGCCCTATAATTACTACAGATATTACAATATCAACTGAACTTTTAAGAGCAGCTGATGAGGACACTTGTAAACAGAGCAAATGAACTAGCTTCTTCCACACCTCTTAAATGACTTTGCATAGGTATTGCTTAGAAGCCTTACTCTCAGAAGTCACGCCTGGGAGTTCATATGATTATTAAAGATACAACACAGTAAAGTACTCTCTAGTCAGGAGGAAGATGCATGACAGTTCTTTGACTCAATAAACCATGATGCTTAGGATACTACAAGTTCATTTAAAAACAGTATGGAGGAAGTTAAGTATACAAGTGATGACTTCATTTCATCATCAATGAGAGAGCTAGCATTTTTTTCCCATAAATTTTAAATCTGTTGCCCCACTGTTAAATATCTGGGATTCCTCTGGTCCCAAAGCTCTGGCAAACACCTGCAGTTTGCCTGTCCCCAGATGGGACTTCCTCTTCATGAAGGACTCAGGCTGTTCCAATTATGATGTCACCAAGGTGCTTAGGGTCCCTGGCACTGAGACACCAGTGAAGCAAAGCTCTCCCCAGGTGAGTTTCTGTGTTTCCTCAGATCTGGCATTCCAGGTCTCCCTAGAGTGAGTGTGCTCCCTACAGCACACAGGATACTCTCTGTAGGAGAGCTGGGGATTCAAAAAAGGTCCATGTGAACACCTTCCACAGATCTGAGTGCCCTGGAGATCAGCCAATGACTTGCAGAATTTTCCAGAAGCTTCAATAATTCTGGCAGTAAAGGAGAGGATTCTTATACTACTAATATTTAAAAGTGAAATGATCAGTCACCACTCTGCAGCTTTGGATATCTGATGAATGGGCTCTTAAGATTCTGATATATATATATATTATATATGATAGAGAATATACAGAATTTATTTTTTATAGAATTTAAAAAATTTACTTTAACAAAAGATATAGAAATCTTTTTTTTTCCCTCTTTCTCACTAACAATACAGGGCATAGTTGCCCTGAATTGCATAAGAACAAGTTATGAAAGATTAATAGAGCTAAAGATTTCTAGTTAATGAGAACTCTTTCCTTTGAAAGTAAAATATATGGGGCTCCAAGGGATGACATGTACTCAGAACACGTAAAACATTTGAATAAATGCACATATTAGTGAGAACTGACTACTTCTCTTGTTTCCATGCTATGATTGTTACAATTTTTCTGTTATGATTTTAGTGAGACTAATGGATTTATTTTGTGTCTGAAGGCATACAGATTAAAGGACCTCATAAAGGAAGAACAGGTGATATTACAACTGACTTTAGACTCAGTTCATTTGAAAAGTATCACCTTGAGTGAGTATATTATCATGACCATAAAAATAAAAAAAATTATGGCTAAACATTTATTGAACACTTACTACAAGGCAGGTTCTGGTCCCTGTGCTTTGAATTTTACTCATACAATAAACTCAATTTGCAAATAAAGAAATTGCAGCACTATTAGGTAAGAAAGTGTCAGAACTGGGGTTCAAACTTGAGCAATCACATCTTTGTTGGTTTTAAGCACCAATTGTCTACACATAACAGAACGGATTGGATTTTAAAGCCAATCTACTCCTGCTCTGACCTTATTATTTTAAAGGCGATGGATCAGAGAACTCACATTGTACTGAGAAACTGAGTAAGAAGACATGGATTTGAGTTTTACCAGTTATTACCATAACTGTATGACATGGGGAAGTCATATTTCTTCTTCTTATTTTTTTTTTAAGATTTTATTTATTTATTTGAAAGAGTGAGAGAGAGAGTAGAAGGGAGAGAGAGAGGGAATCTGAAGCAGACTCCATGCTGAGCACAGAGCCCCATGCAGGACTCAATCCCGGGACCATGGAACAAGGACCTGAGCCAAAACCGAGTTGAATGCTTAACCGACTGAGCCATCCAGGCACCCAACATGGGAAAGTCATTTGACTCATTGAATTCCATTTTATTCATTTGAAAAATGAAGGGTTGGGTTAAATCCCAGTGACAGTAAATATGTAGCAAATACAATGCTAATCCTTTGGTCTATATTCTTGTTATGCATCATTACCCACTCTTTTCTACTGACTTTGCACACAGAATTACAACCTTCTTGACTCAGCTTTCCACATAATCTCTTTTGATTGATTGGAGTTGGTGTGTGAGATAAAACCTAGCTTTCATCCCTGGACAATATGACCCATAAGCTCTCTTCCAGTTCTAATATAAAACAGTTCTTTGTGCTTAGTAACATATTCAGCTGGGGGAGGATCTGAGTATGTGCTTTGAGTTGGGGAGAGTGGAGAGATCTGCAGATGGGCTGAGAGGAGAGGGAACTGAGTAATGAGAAATATGAAGACACCATATGAATCTCGAGAAATATTTTCAAGGCTGACTCATGCCTATGACTTGAGAAGTAGGAAGCCTTCCCCAGTGAGAAAATTTACTTCCTCATCTAGGCCCTACTCAGTTTCTCAGCATGAAGCCAGAACACTGAATTTATTACCAGTACAATGAATTATTTCACTTAATCACAGGCGTGGATCTTGCTGTTGCATCTTCTCTGTAATTGTTCCATTTCCTACAGATGTGGATGGGTCCTTATCCACAATCTCACATTTGTTTTCAGACTACATGCTACCAAAAAGCTTTCAGACTACATGCTACCAAAAAGCAGGAGTGTTATTCTGAATTATATTTAGACAGCCACAGGTACTTGAACTCTTAATAAAATTTATCCAATGATAATATAAGAAAGGAAAGATTGAGAAAGGAGAAGAGGAATTTTGATAGGCACATGATTCAAGACCCTTTTGAGTTTAATCCATTTTAATTCTAAAATAAATCACGTGTGCTCTTAATGTTTTCCCTTTATTAAAACCCTTACTTCTATGAATATTCCATCTAAATTCCTTGCAGCTGTTTTAAAAAGCAAATGTACCTTTATCTTGGGTGGATCTTTCTCTGCTGAGAAAGTCAGGGGATAGCCAGGATGAGGAATAGGGAAAAAGAGGCTTATGCAGGACTGTTCAGGCATTCCTTGAATCTTATGGAGGCCAGTGTTTTTACAGGTTTGGAAATAGATTTTTTCTGAACATATCATCTTCCAGGTCCCAAAACAGGAGGCAGTTGAATAAAGATTCAGAGGTTCAAGGTTCTGGCCTAAATCATCATACCAATCCAATAAAAAATGAATAATATATGGTTTCTTTCAGGAAAGCTACTAAGAGCAAATTGCATTAAAAAGAAAGGATAACAGATTGGTGCTCTTGGGTACAGCAGAGTAGTTTGTATAAGGTAAATCCTTCAGCTGAGAATAGCTTTATAAAAGCTAGATTAGAAGAACCCTGAAGAAAGGGGAAGAGATTAAGTCCAGGAAAGAAGTTCTTCACTGTTTCTTTCATTCAGGGATTTTCCAATGTACAGCATAAGGCACAGAGGGGAAACAGAACACAGTAGACGAAGCCTTCTGGGAACAGCATGGGATAGAGAAAACAAACTATTAAGGATCATTGCTAATAAGTTAGTCAGGACTTGTGTGGCCAAGAACATAGAGAAAAGGTCACCAGAAAGATGTGATATAAACAATTCTGTGTAACTTTTGTTCTCAAAGCTTTACTGTATCCTATGCTACATAGAAACAAGAGAAAACAAAAAGAAAATGGTTTCCAAGAAGATAAACAGGTAAGCAGAGCTTTAGGCAGCATAATAGGGCAGAGGGATAAAATATAAAATGTCCTTCATGGAGGATGGTCCCTGGAAATATCCCCAAATTTCATTTTAGAAGTATGAAGTGTCAAGTTTTAAAAATAAAGGAAACTAGAAATAAGTCCAATCAAAAGTCTGAAATTCAGCATTATCATCTCAGTCCCTAAATAAATAAACTTGATGTGCTGTCTCTCAAGCTGCTAATCAGAAGAAAATAAAATTCATTCTGGAGGAAGAAACATCATCTGAAGGCTACACAATTTCCCATAGATAATTACAGCAGTCAAATAAAAATTATCAGGAATACCAGGATGTAGGAACAAGTGGCTAAAAATGAATAAAAATGAAAAAAATAACTTGAAGAAAATCATAAGCATTCCTAAATACAAGAGTTATTTGACACAGAATTTAAAATAACTACCTTTAAAATATTCAACAAATCAATGAAAAGATGTAGAATTCCTCAAGAGAACTATAGCCTATAAATAACATGGTGACATGAAAAATTAAAAATAAAGCTATAATTATTAAAATAAGACTTCAGTAGGTGTATATATCAGTAGATTAGATAAAAGAGAAGATTGTTTAAGTGGGAGACAGGTTAAGTCAAAAATATCAACAAAGGCACACAGAGTAGCGGAAACTTTTAAGACATATTGAAAGTTTAACATATTGTAATTAGAATACTGAAAAGAAAAAAAGATACACTATTTAAGAAAGAGTGGCTGAGATTTTTCCAAAACTGATGAAGGAAATAAAGACATATATTTAAGGAGCATTCTGAATTCCATGCACAAAAATTATGAATAAAACCACACCTAAGCATTCTGTTGTTAAACTGATAAATACCAAGGCAAATAAGATATATTGAAAACAGAGAAAAAGAGAGATATTACCCTCAATAAATAACAATAAGACGAACAGCTGTCACTCAGACAGAAATAAGTCATAATTATATTCTTAAAGTGCTAAAAAACATAATGTCCAACCTACAAGTCTGTACCAACCAAGAATATTCTTCAGTACTTACAGATGAATTTCTGCTACTTGATAATGGTAGAATAACTGGCATAAAAGACTGGCTCTCCTGTTGCAAACAATTGTAAACTGGACAAAATATGTGAGGGTTGTTTGAAATTCTTTGACAACACAAGGCATATAAACTTAATCTTTGAGAAAAAGGAAACTTATGGGTTGAGTCCCATGATTGAAATGATTCTTTACTTGAGCTCCATTTTCTAACTATAGCAAAGTAAGCTAGAATGAAACATGGTGGCTCTTAAGAGTTAAGGAAGAAGAAATTATAATTCAAGGGAGCTGATGAGTTTGGAATGTTTGGGTTAGCTCACTGAAAACTAGGGAGCTATATGGAGAGAAGTTTTTCCAGGGAAAGCAAAGAATCAAAAATAAATCTAATTCACTACAATTATAAAGTGGAATATCAAATAATCATATAAATAGATGCATAAAAGTCACTTGCACACTTGAACTCTCAGCAAAATAAGAATAAAGTGGAACTTTCTCAAATGACAAAGAATTACAGTGATAGATTTTCAACTAACATACTTAATAGTGAATGACTAATTTTTGGCTAAAATCAAACAGAAAAAAAAGCATGAATGTCTGCTTCAATACTTCTATTAAGTGATGGAGGTCCTAGATAATGCAATAAAGCAAGAAAAATAAATAAAGGTACCTGAAACACCTGAAAAGAAGAAGTAAAACTTTCTATAAGCAGATACTGAAAATTTTCCCTTTAAAAGGGGAATCAAGGCAAGCCTGTCCATTAGCCCCATTTTTAATCATCACTGTAAGGGAATGTTTGTTGCATACATAAGGTATGAAAAAGAAAAAAGACTGGAACTAAAAATGTTCAGAAAAGTGTTACTCACAGATGTTATTATTGGGGATGTAAAAAGTTGCAAAAACAGTATAGAAATAAACTGCTGCAATCAACAAGTAAAATTATCAAGGGCTGGATATAAAGTCAGTATCTATTATATTTCTATAAATAGAAAAAAACAATTTAAAAAATAAAATTAGGGGCGCCTGGGTGGCTCAGTTGGTTAAGCGACTGCCTTCGGCTCAGGTCATGATCCTGGAGTCCCAGGATCGAGTCCCGCATCAGGCTCCCTGCTCGGCAGGGAGTCTGCTTCTCCCTCTGACCCTCCCCACTCTCATGTGCTCTCTCTCTCATTCTCTCTGTCTCAAATAAATAAATAAAATCTTTAAAAAAAAATAAAAATAAAAAATAAAATTAAAAAAGTTACATGATTTATAAAACACTGAAGACTGAAATATGCAGGAGTCTTAAGCAAAGAAGAGCAAAATATGGTGTTGAAGAGTACTGCAGAACACAAAATACCTATTGTCAAGAGATACTTCAGAGGTACAATAATTGACAATGCACTATTGCCCAATTGTGGAAATACATACCAACAGATCAGAATATAAAGTCCAGAAACACACACATACACACACACACACACAAATACACACATACACATATGCACACCCCCACAACACATGTAATAATGTGAATTAGAGCAAAGTTGCCATTGTAGAACAATTTGGAAGGGATAGTATTTTTGATAAATGATGCTGGAACTAGACATCTATTTTGGGGGAAATTATTACAGATGAATTATAAAACAAAATATGAACCATAAAACAATAAAGCTTCTTTATTCTAAAATAAAGATAAATTACATACTGCATACTAAGTTATAGCCAAAATATGAAATAAAAACCAATGAAGCTCATAAGAATTCATGAAGTTCATGAATTCACAATAGGTGGCACAGATTTCATAAACAGGACACAAAGGACACGAACAATAAATCAAAAGATTACTAAATTACACTACATTAAAAGGAAGACCTTCAGGTCATCAAAATAAGCCATTAACAGAGTGTTATTCAAGCCTAAGTGTGGGAGAAGGTATTTGCAAAACAAGTCTGACAAAGGATTAACATTCAGAGTTTATATACAAAAAATCAATAAAAGAAAAAAAGATAACCCCATAGAAAAATGAGCAAAGACTTGAACAGATAATTCAGGAAAGAGTAAATTGAATTGCTAATTAATATGTGAAAAGATAATCTACTTTATAAATCATCAAAGAAATGTAAACTCCCACACTGCAACCACTATATGCCCACCAGAATGGCTAAAATGCCAAAACAAAAAATATTATGTTTCAGAGAACATGTGAGACAGCCAGAATATATACTGTTGCTTATGGTACAAATCGGTATCACTATTTTTGCAATCTCTTGGGTACATACCATTTACATATATCCCTCCAAAATACTAAATGAGGAGGAGGGGAAAGATGGCGGAGGAGTAGGGGACCCTATTTCAACTGGTCCCCGGAATTGAGCTGGATAACTACCAGACCACTCTGAGCACCCATGAAACCAGCCTGAGATGTAAGAAGATCTGGATCTCTACAAACAGAATATCGCAGGCAGTTGGTTTCGAGGTAGGAAGCAGAGAGCCACGATTCTGTGGGCAGATGTTGGAAGATAAACGGCAGCGGGAGGGTGCCAGGACGAGGGTGCCTGGACGTGGGTGAGTGACAGCCTCGCACGCTGCGGACGGGCACAGACTCGCAGACCGGTAGCATCAGGAAAGGACTTTAGGGCAGCCCCCGGGGTGGAAAACCAGACTGGCGGGGTTGCACACACGTGAACTGCAGCCCTCCGGACAGAAACCCGGAGCAACAGTTGCGTGCACTCGAACTGCAGCCTCTGAGACGGAAACCTGGTGCACCAGGGTCGTGCTGGTGAACTGCAACCCCCAGGGGTGGAAACCCCAAGCGGCAGAGTCACACGCACACGAACTGCAGTCCCCGGGACAGAACCCCAAGTGGCGGAGTAGCGCGCACGCGAACTGCAGTCCCCAGGACAGAACTCCAAGTGGCGGAGTAGCGCGCATGCAAACTGGGAGCGGCTGGCGGTTTTAGAAGCACAGAGGGAAGAGACGAGCCCCAACCTGGAGGCAGGACTGGGAGCACTGCAGAGGGGCGCACAACCCAGGCCGCTGCAGTTTATAGCAGCACGGACAGAAACGGA
>NW_028028746.1:0-595 GCF_054177405.1 Leptonychotes weddellii
GGCAGAAAGCAACTGAGTCAGAATAAAGTAAATGTACTTTGCTTACTTAGTATGTTAGTAAAATAAGATTTGCAGCTGTTTTGGTATCAAAAGTAACAAAACTCTTGGTCTATCTTGTCTTGACAAAAGTCTGTCTAATCCCTGAGATAATACTGATGAGATGGAAACCTTCAGGCCAGTGGTCAGTGGGGAACAGGTGTTCTACAGGAAAGACTGCAGAGGTGGGAGGCTGAGAGATTACGTGATTTGCTACCCGCTATGCATTTTGAGAGAGTCTGAGACACCCACCCACATAACTTGGGAAGTTTTAGAAAAATAAGAAACAAGCAGAGGAATAGGATTTTTTTTAAGTTATTGTATGCTCCTTAATTAAGGTGAATTTTATCTACCTGTATTTGTTTAACAAATTTAACTCTTTGTCATCTCTTGCTGAGTAAGTAAACTGCTTTGGAACCTTCCTATTGCTAGTACTGATAATTTTGTGCTTTTAAAAATGTTATCATACTGGTATAACGATGATTGAAACATATACATTGTGAAACGATTATCACAATCAAACTAATTGACATATTCATCATTCCACATTATTTTTTGT
>NW_028028747.1:0-595 GCF_054177405.1 Leptonychotes weddellii
CCAAATCTGTATGTTTGTAACTACATTAAGAAGTTAAAAAATTAGGGGGTGCCTGGGTGGCTCAGTGGGTTAAGCACCTGCCTTTGGCTCAGGTCATGTTCTCAAGGTCCTGGGAGGTCCTGGGATGGAGCCCCACACCGCAGGTCAGGCTCCCTGCTCAGTGGGGAGTCTGCTTCTCCCTCTCCCTCTGCCCCTCCCCTGCCACCTGTGCTTACTCGCACTCTCTAGAATAAAATCTTAAAAAAAAAGAAGTTAAAAAATTAATTGGTTAATTAATTATGCTATTGGATAAAGATTGCAAATGAAAACAAAAAGTATGAAATGTGAATTTTGGAACAGAGCATCCAGGTTAGCCACCAGCAAGCTCCAGGGCCACTGGTCCCTTCTGCATCTATTGGGGGGGGGGCGGTTTGAGCAGGGGCAACTGCAGCACCACAGGTCTGTCGTGCAAAACTGGTCCAATCCCATCTGTCTTGGCCAAATGAGGCAGTCTATTAGTAAGCCACACAGAGGAAACAGAGAAACACATTTCGTAAAAGGAAAAGGCTGAATCTTGTGTCGACTCTAGTATTTGATCCAGAGTGGAGCAGGGGAC
>NW_028028748.1:0-595 GCF_054177405.1 Leptonychotes weddellii
ACGAAGGTTGAACCAACCCGAGGATTGCAGAAGGGGGGGGAGGCCAGAAAAGACTGCGGGTAGACGGCCGAAATAGCTCAGCTGGGAGAGCGTTAGACTGAAGATCTAAAGGTCCCTGGTTCGACCCCGGGTTTCGGCAGGATGAGCGTTTTGGTGTCTGTGAGCTCAGGACTGTAAATGAGGGATGTGGCTGTGTTCGAATAAAACTTTATAGATGCACCCTGAAATTTGAATTTCATAAATTTCACCTCTCACTAAGTGCTCTTCTTCCTTTATTTTTTCCAGTGTTTGGAGCAGTAACTGGCGCCCGCTTGGGCCGCACACACACCCCGCGCACTTTGTCCGGCTGCTTGCGGGCTGCGGCCCCGCGCTGCGCGGAGGCGGCCTGTGACGCCCCCTCCCTCCCCACGGAGTTATGCACAGCAGTGCCCTGCGCCTTCCGTGCAATTACCGCTTTAGCTCGGCTGATTGTATCCACGAACATCTTCAACGGTCCTGAGCTCACAGGAACCGCAAGACGCTGGAGAGGGACCAAAAAAACCCGTTCTGCCGAAACCCGGGGTCGAACCAGGGACCTTTAGATCTTCAGTCGAAC
>NW_028028749.1:0-595 GCF_054177405.1 Leptonychotes weddellii
TATTTTTCTTCACTGATCTTCAAGGTACTACATGTGTTGTAATAAATGTTGAAAAATGCAGAAAAGCACGCAGAAGAAAATTTAAATTGCTCATAGCCTTGCTACTCATCAGTTATTCAATATGTTGGTGTACTGTCTTCCAGTTTTTTTTTTTAAGATTTTATTCATTTATTTATTATAGAGATAGCCCATATGGGGGGAGAAGCAGAGGGAGAGGGATAAGCAGATTCCACCCCTAGCGCAGCCCCACACAAGGCTTGATCCCACGACACCAAGATCACAACCCAAGTAGAAATCAAGAGTATTTTGCTCAACTCGCTGAGCCACCCAGGCACCCCTGTCTTCCAATTTTTTTATCACACGCAAATGAAATCTCAGTATTTTATAACTTTTAAAAATATTTTACAAAGTGTTTACAAATTTTTCTATATCATTAGGTATTGTTCCTCAACATAATTTTTAAAGACTATATAGCAGAGTTTCTCAACATTATTTCTTGGCGCTATTGACATTTTGGGACATAATTCTTTGCTGTGGGGAGCTTTCCTGTGCATTGGAAAATTTTTAGCAGTATCTCTGGCCACTTTCCCCTAAA
>NW_028028750.1:0-595 GCF_054177405.1 Leptonychotes weddellii
ATAACCTAAGCCAAAACCAAGAGTTAGATGCTCAACCCAGGTGCCTCTAGAATATTTTCTTAAATGCTTTTTTATCCTAAAAACTCAAAGTGAAAAAAAAAAAAAACCCAGAATTTCTGTTCTTAAGATTAGAAAAGATTATGGAAAAAGACTACAAAGAAATATTGGTTTCATTATCTAAAAATCAGTTACCAGATATATTTGGATTTATTTTCACCATCATTTTTTGTGTTATCTGTCCCACTTCTGTTTGTCTTTTCCCCCTTGCATTTCTTGCCTTCCTTGGGGTTGAATAATTTAGGATACTCAATATGATAACAATACCAATCAGCCCTTGATTTATGTGCTCAAAATTCCTTTGAAATGCTGACAATACTTCAAAATAAATGTTCAATTAATTAATTTTTGAAAAGCAATATTTACATATAACATGGAATTCAAAAAGCTCAAAAAGAGCATTCAGAAAAATATATGTCTCCACCCTACTCCTGCTTCTTAGCCATACAGTTACTTTCTCTGGAGGTAAGTTTCTTGATTATTTTTCCAGAGCTACTCCACGGCAAGCGCTGGCACATGGACACATGCATGATTTATA
>NW_028028751.1:0-595 GCF_054177405.1 Leptonychotes weddellii
CAGCCATCAAAAGGAATGAAATCTTGCCATTTGCAATGACACGGATGGAACTGGAGGGTGTTATGCTGAGCGAAATAAGTCAATCAGAGAAAGACATGTATCATATGACCTCACTGATATGAGGAATTCTTAATCCAAATTCTCTTTAGTGGTAATTTTTTCCCCACTATGAAATACTTCCACATTTAGAGCACATTTTCCTTGATGATACTTCTGTCTCTCACAGCAATACTCAGACATGGATGTGCATTCACAGTCACACACATCTATTTTGTCACATGTCAAATCTTGTGACGCTCACGGAACATCATCTAGGTTGGTTTCAAGTGCTACTTGGTCTCTGGAAGAGTGTTTCTTTTTTTTTTTTTAAATCTTTTATTATTTATTTATTTATTTATTTATTTATTTATTTTTAAGATTTTATTTATTTATTTGACAGAGAGAGACACAGTGAGAGTGGGAACACAAGCAGGGGGAGTGGGAGAGGGAGAAGCAGGCTTCCCACTGAGCAGGGAGCCCGATGTGGGACTCGATCCCAGGACTCTGGGATCATGACCTGAGCCAAAGGCAGCCGCTTAACGACTGAGCCACCCAG
>NW_028028752.1:0-595 GCF_054177405.1 Leptonychotes weddellii
ATGGGAGGCAGAGGTGATGGAGGTCCTCCATAGGCAAGAGTTTGTCACCGCACTCCACGGAGATAGGTTCATGCATCATATACAAGCAGCCATCTCTTTCTACAGGCGATACTTTGAGGGGTCTTTTAAAGGGTATCGATATGGGCAAGATAAGACAAATAGTTACAACTTACTATTACTCATATTTCATTAGACCAGATTATAGCTAGAGCCAGATGAGATTTGAATAATTCTCTGGTAAAGTCAAGCAGCAGAGGTAAATAAAATCTAACCTCTGGAGCCCCAGGGAAAACACTCAGCCTTCCACAGATCATGGGGACCAGGTCTGTCTGGAGTGGCCTTTCCAGCTGGCTGTGCAGGAATGCCAAGGCCTGAATCAGGGCACCAACTCGCTGGCCTCAGCAAGTACGACTTGCCTCCCATTGAAGCTGCCCATTCCTCTGAAGACCTTGGCTATTTTTTTTTTTAAGATTTTATTTATTTGAGAGAGAGACAGCAGGAGCAGGGAGAGGGACAGAGGGAGAAGCAGGCTCCTCACTGAGCAGGGAGCCCGATGGGGCTCAATCCTAGGACCCTGGGATCATGACCTGAGCCG
>NW_028028753.1:0-595 GCF_054177405.1 Leptonychotes weddellii
GCCTGGGTGGCTCAGCCGGTTGAGCATCTGACTCTTGATCTCAGCTCAGGTCTTGATCTCAGGGTTGTGAGCTCAAACCCCATGTTGGGGATGGAGCCTACTTAAAAAGAAATCACAAATAAAATCTGAATCTATGTTAAACCAAATAACAAAAATACAGCAGACCAAATTATGTGGGATAGAACAAAAGAAATGTTGAGAGGGAAACATATTGTTTTAAATGTTTATACTTAAAAAGAAAACAGACCTAAGTCAATGACCTAAGATTTTAACAAAAGTTTAGAAAAAATAAGGGAAATAAAAGACAAAATATGTACAAAGAATAAAATAATAAAGATAGTATTAAAAACAGTACAACAGAAGAAATGGATGCATTCCTAGAGATGTATCAACTACCAAAACTGAACCAGGAAGAAACAGAAAAACTGAACAGACCTATAACCACTAAGGAAATTGAAGCAGTCATCAAAAATCTCCCAACAAACAAAAGCCCAGGGCCAGATGGCTTCCCAGGGAAATTCTACCAAACATTTAAAGAAGAATTAATACCTGTTCTTCTGAAACTCTTCCAAAAAATAGAAATGGAAGGAAAACT
>NW_028028754.1:0-595 GCF_054177405.1 Leptonychotes weddellii
GCCTGGGTGGCTCAGTTGGTTAAGCGACTGCCTTCGGCTCAGGTCATGATCCTGGAGTCCCGGGATCGAGTCCCGCATCGGGCTCCCTGCTCGGCAGGGAGTCTGCTTCTCCCTCTGACCCTCCTCCCTCTCATGCTCTCTGTCTCTCATTCTCTCTCTCAAAATAAATAAATAAATAAAATCTTTAAAAAAAAAAAAATCACTAGGTGATCTTAGAACTACAGTCTAAACAATAAGCACAATGAAAATGTTTTCAAACAGATTTTACATACTCTCTTCATTTGATAAATTTGATCAAACATTTGATAAATTTATACTATAGGTCATTTTCAATTCATTAAGAGTTCCAGCCTTTAATGATCAAGAGAATCCAGAATACAGACCTAATGTGATTGAAGTCTTAGGAAAATTACTGTAATAGCATTAAGTAGTATACTATATATCTCCAAAAAACATTGCTTTTCTTTTACTTTCCTATTGACAGCTGAACTTTCCAATAATTCTTTACATCAAAAATGAAAATAGCTTTCAATCAATTGATAAGCATCACAGAAACTCAAAAAATATTGCCATGAATTTAGAGCCCAGAGGCATT
>NW_028028755.1:0-595 GCF_054177405.1 Leptonychotes weddellii
TGTATTAAGTTACATGGGAAGCATTGTGCAAATGATGATAAACCTTAGGTTATGTTGTATGCATAAATGCTCTAACTGTTCTAGAAATTATATAAAATTTCTCAGGTTTTAATATGTCCTGGAATAATGTCATCACTTGTAATTGCAGTTATTGAAATGTTGTGTATCACAAAAATAATCAAATTTCCTTGTCAACTGCTTTGTAACGTATTCTCATCAGATCTTCAATCATGGCTATTTTTGAGTCTTTTGTCATTTATAGTTATTGTCCTGAGGCTCTTGCAAATGTGTTTGGTTTTCAAGGAGATTCATGGAAAGGACTTTTGACAAATACAGGTTTCTGATACCCTTAAGATCATAAAATGAAACTGAGTAAGAATTTCTGGAACAAACAGGAAAAAAAACTGCATTCAAACAGAGCAAGAATTAGTAACTTGAGACTGAATGAATTGAGAATGATTATAATTTTTATGACTCTTGTTTGAAACATTGCTGGCTCTCTAATGTTTGCTCTTCCAGATTTTTTAAAATTTTGTATTGTTATGTTAATCACCATACATTACATCATTAGATTTTGATGTAGTGTTCCATGATC
>NW_028028756.1:0-10498 GCF_054177405.1 Leptonychotes weddellii
CTCACGGCTGCCTGGTGCCGCTGCCCTGGGGGTGCCTCCCCTCCCTGTCTGCTCCCTTAACCGCGCCGTCACCTCCACAAGCAGCCCCTGCATCAAAGCCTCTGTGTTTGAACCACCCAGGGTGAATGTGCTTCCTGCAGGGGCTCTGACTGATACGTCAGCCCCCCGCGTAAATATCCATCACTGTGGCTTATCCAAACGAGATCTTGCTGCACCTCTTTCCATGGTAATAAATGTTACCATTCACTTTGCTTTTAGTGACATTTAAATATGTTGACCCATGTAACATACTCATAACAGAGCCTAGCCTGTGAGAGAGCTTAGTAAGTGTCAGCCACGTGGGTCTCCCGGGGAGCTCTGAGGGACACTGTCAGCCTCCCCAGGACCAGCACTGTGGGGCGAGAAGTGACTGATTCCCCAGGAGAAACCAAGGTACTGTTTCCATAAGAGGAATGGATGTTGCAAACTGAAACAACAGATGTCATTAGAGGAGGGGATAGCTTTGTTGGGTTTTGAAGGTTGAATAGGAGTTCATGAGATAGACAAGGAGGTGGGCATTACAGGCAAAAGGAAGGAGTCAAAGAGCCTCCACATAGATAACTCAGAGTAAACTATTCAGTATCATCCTCAGGACAAGCCTGTGAGATGAGCGGATTTATTACCCATATGTTGCAGTTGGGGAAACCAGGGTTCAGGGAGATGAAGCTGGGGTCACACAGTAAATGGCCAAGCCAGGATTTGAAGCCCAGTCTATGTGCCCCCCAAGCCTGTGCTTGCTCTTTCTCCCGTCCCATATGCCTCTGCCATTGTTACCAGTGGGACTGATGACTCTCTGCCTGGTCCACATGAAGGACTCAGGCCTGTCTGCAACCTGACCGTGTGTGTTCCCGAGGTGAGCCTGGTCAGTGGGGTGGCGGTGCCAACCGCCCCACAGGGTAACTAGATAATTCATTCTCCTGCCACAGACTATCACACCGCTCCCTGGGTGTGGGGACTGAGCCCAGATCCCCGAGTCTCATATTCTGTAGCAGAGGCCAGGGAGGGGGATGGGAGGGACCTGGGCACTCGAGCAGCACAGGATCTGGTGGGAACTGGGACCTGGGTCTTTTCCTGCTACAGGGCCAGGCCAAGTCCCCACCAACCCCCAGGGGAGCCCTTCTCTCACTTAGCCCCTCCCCCAGCTCACCACACTCTGCCTGGGTCCCTG
Source organism: Leptonychotes weddellii (assembly GCF_054177405.1). Taxonomy (NCBI): domain Eukaryota; kingdom Metazoa; phylum Chordata; class Mammalia; order Carnivora; family Phocidae; genus Leptonychotes; species Leptonychotes weddellii. The sequence goes on from NW_028028756.1 coordinate 1,208, forward strand.
GGAACCTCAGGAAAGGGCGTCATGGCTGCCTCCTCCCCAGCTGCCTGATGGGGCCTGGACCAGAACCAGCAGTGAATGGATGAAGAAGGAAAGAATGAATGGGTACATTCTCCAAGGCCCTGCCCTCTGGGTTCTCTGCAGGCCCTGGCTGTCCTGGACCCTGAAGGGCAGGGCTAGGGGCAGGGGCCAGACCAGTTCCTGAAAAAGGCACCCCCAAGAGGTATGGGCTAACTTGGCTGGCAACCTGGCCACTGCTTGGGCTCCGCCTACAACAGGAACTGCCCCCCCAACCCCCGTTCCTCATTCTCACCTGTCAGATGTTTGCTGAGCACCTCCTGAGAACCAGGTCCTGGGATGGACTAAGTGCTGGCCCCATCAGACCCCTGCCCCTGCTAAGAAGGTCTCAGCCAGGTGAGGGACACCATCATGCCCCCAGACTCCTGCTGGGTCCCAGGTGGTTTATAAGTGGTATTGCAAATCATGATTGGGGTGCTGCTTACTGTTTCCATCTGACAGATGGGGGAACTGAGGCTCAGGCCTCTTGACACCAAACTCCATGGCTTTGCCCTCAAATCGGTTCCCATTCGGGTTCCTGACTCACCAACTGAACTGAGGGCTAAGCTGTCTGCAGGCCGCAGGGATGACGTGGGTGTGCGGGCCGGGCGCCCCCAGTCCGGCGGGGACATAAACCTGCCTTTCGGCAGCGCGGCTCAGGTCAGACGGCGAGATGTGATCTAACAGAAGCACAGAAGCCAGCAGGCCCCAGGGGACCAGTCTGGAGCCCCAGGAGGGCTGGGCCCTTTGCGTCTTCACCTTCCCAGCAGAAGCTCAGTCATCACCGAATGGATGGATGGAGAGATTAATAAATTCTGACCTGAGCCAAGGGGAAGAGACCACAAGAAAGCCAAGCACCTTAGTGACAGTGCCCCCACCTCGTTATGTGACCTTGGACAAGCTCCTTGTCCTCCCTGGGCCTTAGTTGTCCCTGCTGTAGACCAAATGCGTCGGTCCTGAAGGACCACGGCCGCTCACCGTACTGAGCTTCCTGCATTTGAGGCAGGAGGAGGAGCTGGGAGACCCCAGCTGCTTCCACCAGCCTGGGTATCTCCCTGAGGTGGAGGGGGGGCCATGCGCCTGCACCCCGTGGTGGGACTGACGTGGAGCTCAGACAAGGGTACATGACATGAGCAGCCGGACATCCGCATACGGCCAGGCTGATGGGTGGTTGGCGCAATTAGGAACCCCCCACACACAGCAGCTGGAACAAACGGGCCATTCTGTCTCCTTCAGAAGAAGTTTGGTCAGGATGTACCTGTCGGTCCCTCAGGGAGGAGATGCCGTGGCTCCGAGTGCCTGCAGGTCTGTCTCCGCTTGCCAGCGCCCACGCCTTTGCTCACATTGCTCCTCTCTCCTGGAAGCCTTCTGTTTCCTTCCCAGGTAAGGGGTGCGAAGAACAGGGACCACAGAGGTGAGCAGAAACCAGTCCTGTGCTCAGAACAAACACACAAATGACTGTGACGAGGCAGTCATAAAAGCCAGGGTTCCCAAGCGCTCTGCGAAACCCTTTACTACACATTCCATGTAACCACCACCCCCACCCAGGCTCCAGAGAAGTAGGTCCGTTGGTCAGGATTCTTTTGTCAGAAACTAAATCCAAAGTGGTCAAACTAAAGAGGAGGTTCAGTGTCCCATAGAACTAAGATGAGCAGAGATAGACCAGCCTCAGGCATGGTTGGATCCAGGGGCTCAAAATAAAGCACTGGGTCTCTGTTTTTTCTTAACATCTCTTTACTGTGCTTCCCTTTTTCTGTGATGAGAGTTGGGGTGGCTCTTTCTTCCCCCTTACTGTTGGAATTCATCAAGGGGCAGGCAAGGAAGAGAGGGGTAAGGAGTCATAACCATTGGCAGCTGCAAGCTTGCATCCCCTGTCTGGGACCCCTTAGGGAAGAAAGTGCTGCTCCTTCCCAGTAGCCAGATATCAAAGCCCAGGCAAGCATTCCCACTGGCCTAATTTGGGTCCCGGGCCCATTCCTTGAATCAGTTACCATTTCCAGGGATCAAAATACTAGGATTGGTCTGGCCAGACCTTTAACTGTGTCTAAGGAGAGGAGGTGGGGGGGTGGTGGGGGGAGGCTGTGATTAGGAAGCCTGGGGGATCCGGGAGGCTTCATTCCCTAAAGGAAGGGGAGAGGGTGCTATACCCAGAGAGGGGAGGGGTGACAAGGGGACAAGGAATACAGTGGATAGTATCAATCCTGCTTTACAAAGGAGGAAACTGAGTCTTAAAGAGTCTAAATGACTCCACTAGGTTAGTGGGTGGCAGGACAGGAAATCCAAAAGCCCTTCACTGCTAATTGCTACACTACAGGGCTCCCCAGGGACCCCCGGCTTTGGCCGCATCTCCAGCACCTCCCAAAGCTGAGCTTCAAAAGGTTTAAACTCATAATTCCAGCCCAAACAAGACAATTCCCAAAGCTCAGACACTCAAGCTCCTGGAAGGCCCTGGAGCTTACAGATCTAATCTTCAGGACAGATCCAATTTGAAGTACCTGCCACCGCCCCCCGACCCACCACCACAGCGCACAGAGCACGCTGCCCGTGGCAATTTCTTGTCCACTGAGCAGGGCTGAGAATGAGCACAGCAAACAGAGCGACATTAGCAGGGGAGAAGGTGGTCGAAGTGTGAGCTGTCGAATGTTTGAGCACGTTCTCCAGTGAAGTGCACAGCTCAGAACTTTCCAGAGCCTCCCTGACCACCCCTTCCGGTTCCAACCTGCCCGTTTCAGTCAAGGGATCTTGCACCACACAGCACAGTCGAACCCCAGTCCAAACCCCATTCCGGTTCTACAGGTGAGGAAGCAGAGCCCCGAGAGGCCCGGTGCTCGGGCAAGACTGGAGCCCCGAGAGGGTCGGAGAGTGAGCTGGGTGAAGCCAGAAGCACCAGGGAAGGGCGTGTTCTGGGCCAGACCTGATGGCACTTCCTCACACTTCACTTAATTCAGTCTTCAGTCTGCGATGCTTCCCACTTTATTCACGGGGAAACTGAGTCTCAGAGCGCCCCTCTCTCAGTATCCCATGGCTAGGAAGCAATGGAGCTGGTTTTGAACGGGTTTGTCTGGTACAAAAGTCAAGGCCCACGGTGCTGGTCCTTTGTCCAGTCGTCTCTGCCATCCGCTTGGTGACCGTCTGTGTGATGCTGGGCCCGCCAGCCGCCTTTCCGGGCCTCCCCCAACTGCAGGTTCCAGCTAGCTCCGGACGATGGGAGGTGCTGGCAGAAGACCGGGAGGTCGGAGGTGGGGAGAAGCTGTTTCCTCCTTTTCTCTTCCCTTCAGCAGCGGCCTGGGGACTTGGGGATCTCAGAGGCTCTGGCGCCTGGTTCCACCGGAGGAGCAGGTGCGGGGCTCGCCCCTGGGGTCCTCAGACCTGGGCGGCAGGGTCCGAGTTACTAAGCTCTGAGTGCCCTTCTCTTCCCTTCCCTTCCTGCTCCGTCAGCCCTGTCAACCCTTCACGACCAGTGTCTCTGTGGGCCCTCCTCTCTCTGGGGGTTTGTTGGAGATTCTGTTTTCCCGAATGGACCTCCGGCTTGCCTGGGATGAAATGTCATCTGAAGCCATAGCTTCAGAGCAGGTGGCCACTGAACTTGACCATTAGTACTGGTGCCCAGGACAGGAAGTGTGGCCGTGACGGCCACTTCTGACTCTTCCAGGGAGAGTGTGGGAAGAAAATGACAAGCTCAGGACATTGAACTCTCGGATCAAATTATCCTCAGGAAACAGAGATTTATGGAGGCCCTAAAGAAACGTTTTACGTTTTGTGGCCACAGGGAAGAAACAGCTGAAAATCAGGCCCAAAATTGAATCCACGGCGCACTGCAGTCCAGCCCCGCGGACGGCAGAATTACAGCATAAGTTGAATTTGACTCACAGCCTTGCCAAATACCGTATGTGAAATCAATAAAGCATTGATCGGAAAAGAGAGGAGTCCTGAGAATTGGCACGAGAACTCAGATGAATCTGAGAACCTTGAACCCCCAGGTCTCCCCAAGCCTCCTTCACCATCTATGGCAGACCCTGCCCCTCGATTTAAAGAAAGTACCCTTCCCTGGCTTGAAGACCCAGTCGCACTATAAGATGTTGAGGTGGGGCGTCCTACTGCACTCTACATTTTCCATCTGACTTGCCTGTGTGTTGTGTGCTAAAGACAGATTGATCTTGGAGAACGACCGTAAATTGTTATGTACTCACTCAGGTGATGCTTCCAAATGCACCTGCTAGCCCAGATGTGGTATCTACCCTAGAGGAGAAAGGCAGCACAGCTCCTGGTGATCCCAGAAGGAGTTCACTGTAACTCAGCGGGGATAGCAGGACTCCTCTCCTGCTAGGACGTAGTCTAGACTAGAGGGACTCAGCATTCCACACAACAGCGTGCTAACTCACCAGACTGATGACATCACGCAGACTGGACCTGCTCGCCAGGAAGCAGACAACAGCCTAGCAGCTTGAATAAGACATGTGCATACCAGCTGGTTCAGGGCTCTGACCCCTACGTGAAGCTGCTGGGGTCCGATATTGTCGGGCATGTTTGAATATTGCCTCTATGACAACAGATAACATGCTCCTCCTTGCACTGCCTTCCACTAGGTAAGAGGAGCAACATTTGGGGGACTTCTCTGGATTTTGGAAGTCACGTTCCCCTACGTATAGTGTGCGCTGCTCCAAATATTTTTACTGATTCTGAGTAGAATCCAAGTCAAGAAAGGCTCTACAGAAAGTCTAGGCTGCCATACCACTAGAGCCTCATGATTGAGTCTCTAATAATCCCCAAAGTGTCTGTGATAAAGCGGGGTGGGTACAGAACCTGGGGCAGGTCCCAATAGCCCAGACCCTCAGGGAATTGGAGTACATCTTGCACCCTTAAAAGAAAGTCTCCATGTGGCATCAGGTGACCCTGAGACATTGGAGGCTCATCAGGAAGCAGGTGTTATCTGATCCCCTAAGCTGTAAAGTTGGACACACACAATGGTTGTTTCTCACCAGATGGAATTGGTGTCTACAAGGTCATCCTCCAATAGACCTGAAAGTCACAAGTAAGTTGCAAGTGCAGACGGCTCATGCGTTCCCAGCACCTGCCCCTTCCCTGCTGCTGTTCCCTCCAGTCACACCAGTGACCTCATGTGAGGCTCCTGGTGACAAGTCAAATGAGGGAAAGTGATTGTGTAGATAATTCCACGGTACTCCGCCCCATCCGGAAGCATTTCAGCCCCACTTGGGAGTCTCTCCCCGAAAAACTACAAGGAGGGATGATCCTCCTCATGGTCAGAACTTGGAGCAGCACATCTGTGTATCCACTCTGCCTGGGCAGACAGTTGGCCAGAGATAGAGATCTACATTGGTTCAAGGGCAGCACCTAGCAGATTGGAGAGATGATGAGGATTGTGGTTAAAAACAGGATGGGAAATTGGGGGAAAGTTTGGATGTACTCAAATAGAGCTCAGCCACTGCCCTGAGGGGCCTCCAGGCTCAGCTGAGAACGCTGGACACATGGATTTGGCCAGACAATGCTCCAGGAGGGACGATGGTCAGGGAACACGGTTGACCTAGTCCCCACCCTCCGGGAGCTACATATGGTAAATGTCAGGTAGTAACTATATTTCCACATTCACGAATGATCTCATTTAATCCTCACGTGTGATTCCTCCGAGGAGGAACCATGATGATGTCATGTTACAAACGAGACACTGAGGCTCAGGGAGGCTAAGTGGGCTGCCCAAGGTACAGGGAGGACTTGTTCCCATAGATCCCATGTCCTCAGCTTCTATGGCAAATGTGGGAAATGAGGTTTAGCTATATGTTTCCTGGGGCTGTGAGAATAACCTTCACGTGGATGCCTGGTGAACTTGATCCCTCATTAACCTCTCCAGTCATTATGCAGTTGGTAATGGAGGAGCCAGCACTTGCCAAATGCTGCCTGGGAGTCAAACCCTGCCTCACCACAGCCCTACCAGTGGGCATCATTACTTCCGTTTTGTAGAAGAGAAAACCGAGGTTCAGAGGGTGCCTGACGTTACACAGCAGCCAAGGGGCAGAGATAGAACCAGAACTGCAAGCACTGGACCCTTCTCCTCTGGGCCACGTCACTCTCTGGACAAGGACACCGCCAAGTCCCTTATACACCATAACCTGGATTAGAATCTCAGGTCATGTCTCCAAGCCCTGCACCTGTCTGCTTCCTAGCCCTGCCTGTCATGTTCCTGCTCCTAGCCTGTCACCTGAGCCCTTGCCCACCTGCTCTGTCACTGGGCTCTTTGCTAGTCTTCAAATGCACCATTCCCCCACACCTGACCCTTGCTCTTCCTTCAGCCTGGAATATTCCCCAGACCACCCCAACATTTCCACTGTCTCAGCTTCTCACTTTGTTCAGATCTCTGCTCAAGAGCCCTCCCCTTGTCGCTCTGGCTAAAACATGTCCCCTCCCTCCAGTCCCCCATCTGAGCCCTTGTCCTGCTTTATTATTCTCTGGAGCCTTTATCTTCATGTGTGTATGTGCCCACTGTCTGGTTTTCACCCAACCTAAGACAGGGTGGGTCCCCCCAGAAGCAGAACCTGAGAGCAGATACAGGGGCAAGTATTTATTTGGGCGGTGTAGGCAATTCTGGTAGGGAGGGGCACAGGAAAGTGAGACAGGGAAGAGAAGGGTGAGCAGTTAAAGCAGATGCCATGGGAGGCAACAGGAGTCAGTCCCGTGGGGGAACCGTGGCAGATGGTCCGATACAAGCCCCAAGAATCAGCCCGCCTGAAGAGCGAGGGAGCTGGACATTTATACCCCAACTCCAACAGCTGTTGGCCAAGAGCTGCTCCCAGAGGTTGTCCGTTCCCCTGGCACTTCTGGTCTACCCACTCTTCAGGCAAAGTGGCCATCCGAGGTCCTGGGAAGAGCCTTCCCTCCCAGACTCTAGGGGCTGACGGTCCTGCCCAGCCTTCCTCGGGATCCTTAAGCATGATCAGGTACACAGGACAAAGCCGGAGGGCGCACCTGGGAGCTGGGTGTGAGACGCCAGGAGTCCAAGTATGAGGAGAGAGATGCTGGCAGGAGCCAAGCGGACACCTTCAAGTGGCTCCCCAGCTCCTGCTCTCCCCACCTGTCCCCAGAAGGCCGTGTGAACCTGTGCAGGGCCCCCACCTGGAATCCAGGGAGTTTGAGGAAAGGACCTGTAAGGCGCCCTCCCCTCGTTCCAGGACATCTGCCTCGGTCTCAGGCATGTTCAGAGCTCTCCTGGGAGATGGCCTCTCACATTCCCCCAGACCAGGGGCTCCTGCAGTGCAGGCCTGCATCTTCCCATTTCTCTACTGGCCAAGTGCTCTGCAGCTTGGGCCTGATCCCACTTGCAGGGAGGCCTGCCCAACACAGCACCCATAGGGTCACTGGAGGCTGGGTCCCCTTCAGTATCATGACAACAGAGACCCCAGGACTACAGGGGATGCATGTGTGACAGAACAAGACAGCTCAGAAGTCATGGCCACCGCACCCATCAGCCGATGGGAACGAAGCGGTCATCCCCACACACACGTGGGGCCTGATCCCCCCACCATCAGGGCCAGCTGACCCTCAGAACCACCGGCCCCTGCCCCTCCTGGTTCTGAGCTCTGGAGGTGATGGTGCACAGAGGTGAGATGAGCGTCCCAAGGTCACGGGCCAGGCAGTGCCACGGGGAGACGAGAAGCCAGGGCTCCAGACTCCCGTCCTGGGAGCTCCCACTGGGCCTCCCCACCCCCACCTATCAGCTCTCAAGCTGCTCTGGACGCAGCCCCTCGTGGTCTCATCCTTAACTGCGGTGCCATGTCCATGTTTGATTAAATAACCACGCAGGGGAGGTACCTAGGGTCCCCAAGAGAAGGCGGGGCGAGGAGGTGAGGAGCGCCCACCCCTCCTACCTCTCTGTCAGCTCTCAGCTTCGACCCCGGGGAAATTAAAGTTGACAAAGTGTTCTTTCTACATTTCAAGAAATGTTGTCTATGAAAATCAAAGGGCACTTTTTTGTGCTTAACGCATAATAACTGGTCTTATAAATCTAAATTAGCCCTATAAATATAAATTAAACACCCAGGTTTCAATGTATTTAGGACACTTAATTAAACTGCTCGCAATAACTACTACTAATCTGTTCCTCAAGCTGACTTTCATTTTCAAAGCCCATATTTCTCCCCGGTGTGTGGGTGGAAGGAGGGGGTGACTTGCCGGCCACTGCGGGCACTGCCCATCTTTGCGGAGCCCTCCCGAGCTGCCCTGGCCTCCCTGTGCCCAGCCTTCTCCAGCCTCTGGGCCACCTCCCTGCAGTGCCCGAGTAGAAGATGGCCAGAGCGGCCTGCAGAGGGAGGAGCTCTGGGAGGGAACTGAAGGCCTGGTTTGGCCACTGACATTGCTCTGTGACCTTGGATGGGCTTCTTGCCCTCTCTGGGCCTTAGTTTCCCCTTCTGCAAAGTAAGGGAAGGACAAGATTGTCATGGAGGGCCTTTCCAGCAAGGAGGGAGAGGGAGTTGTGGGGTGAGGGAGGCTTGGTCCACGACTTATGGGCAGTGTGATGTTGGGCAGGAGACTTAACCCCTTTGTGCCTCGGTTTCCTGGTCCATACCCTGGGGTCCATGCATGCTCAGGGCCTCCTTGGGGCCATGTGGTCGCCATCTTCCTGCTGGCCTGCGCTGTTCTCGGCCCTGGGGACGCAGCTCCTCGTGTGGGAGACCCTCCAAGGCCACTCTTCCTGGCCAGCGCTGTCCTACTCACCCCTCCTGATGCACGGCCTTCCAGTTGTCACTGGCATGACCTCGCGGGGCCCGGTCCCCTCCCCTGTGACCACGCTGTGGCAAGGGCCAACGGGGACACAGCAAAGGGCTATATAGATGGCAAGACAGCTAGTCGGGACCGGGGTCTGCACCCTCGGGCTCGATTCCACTCGGGGCCTCCCTGCCAGGTCCCATCGGCTGTTCCCATTTAGCAGCCTCCCCCCAGCTGTGTGACCGGGGCACTGGGCCCGCCGCAGGGCATGGAGGTGCCGCTCTCATCCCCAGCTTCCCTGGTGCAGTCAGGTGGGCGGCGGTCTGCCTGCCCCGCTCCAGAACCGGCCTGGCCTGGCTTGGCTGTGCAGCCTGACGTGTATGTTCCTCCAAGGTCTGGCCCTGCTACCCCGGCAGCCACCTCTCCTCTACCGTAGCCCCCCCGCAGCTCTTCTCGGATGGGCACTTTGCAGAAAGAACAGAACTGTAAACCCCACGATGGAAGAGATCTCAGGAGATCCCT
>NW_028028757.1:0-595 GCF_054177405.1 Leptonychotes weddellii
CTGAGCAGCAGATTCTGGAAGGCTGCAGGCGGGCCTGGAAAGGTGCATTTCTGACAAGTTCCCCGGCGAGGCCGATGCTGCTGGTCTGGGGTCGCAGCTCGAGAACCACCGCCGTTGCGCTTTGCTTAAAACAGGACAGGTGGTTTGGTCCCCAGCTTTTGGGCGATCCTGAGAGAAGCTGTTGCAGAACACAGCCCTGGGCTGCAGCAGCTGGGCCAGGCCACCGCGGACCTGATGGACCTGACGGGTAATGCTGGTGCCTGTCTAACTTAGCCTCCCGACTAGGACTTTCGGAAGGGAATTGGGGGCCCGTTAGCAGAAGGAAGCCAGGAATGTCGGGGCAAACTGGGCACTCAGCCCTCACCCCCTCAAGCATAAAGCTCCCTGCCCAGGGGCAAGCGCTTCCTGCAGAGCCTTTGCCCAAACCGGCCGGCCTCGCCGCTTCCTCCAGTATTTATTAACTCCCGCCTCAGTGGCTCCAGGCAAGAACGGACAAAGGTCATGTGAATGGGCATCTGATTCCGGATTATGTATTTAAAAAACACTACAATGCTTCCACACCAGTGCCCTCCGCAGACGGCGGGCCTGCTGCCAG
>NW_028028758.1:0-595 GCF_054177405.1 Leptonychotes weddellii
TATTAGTCGATAAATATTAAGAAAACTACAAAAGTGTCTACTTTGTCCCACTTGTCCAAAATACAATCCTGGGAAACCTGTCCATACTGCCTTTGGGCATTTTAAATTGCCCAATGGACCATTTGAGTTTTGGCAAATGGATTTCAAACAACTTCCCCCGTCTCATGGACAGAAGTATGTTTTAGTCATGGTTTGCGTGTTTTCTTCACTGGACCAAAGCTTTCCCTTGTAGACAGGCCAATTCTGTTAGAAAAAAATCATCCCTACCTGGGGAACCCCTTTTGAGCTGCGTAGTGATTGGGGAACCCATTTCACTGGCCAGGTGCTTCAACAAGTCTGCACTGTTTGGCCAGTCTTACAACACTTCCATTGTGCGTATCATCCTCAATTCTCAGTGTTGGTCGAACACAATAACTGCCCCATTAACACTCAATTGGCAATATTCGTAGAGACCCTCCCAAGACCTTGGTCAAAGGCATTGCCATTGGTCCTTCTAAATCTCTGATCCACCCCCTTTGGAACTTATAAACGCTCACCCTTTGAGATAGTCACAGGACGTCCATGGCACTTGGCCCTTGCCTCTTTTGACCCAGAA
>NW_028028759.1:0-595 GCF_054177405.1 Leptonychotes weddellii
ACACCCCCACGACCCCCCACGACGCCCCAGCAGCAAAGCTGGAGTCAGGGGCACCGCGGAACCGACCGCCGCGGCTTGCATGCACCCTTGCTCCGCACTGGACCCACAGCCTTTCCCACTCCTCTGCGGAGGGGCCCACCTGCATGGCTCCCTGGGCCCACGCACAGGATGCGGAACCTGAGGCTGTAGCAAGGATTGTCGGTCCCCCGGGGGCAAAGTCGGGACTGGACCCCCACCGGGGCCACAGCAAACCGCCCAGCTGCTGCTTCGTGACCAGCGCCCTGCCCGAGGCTGCGCTTGGCGGGGCCACCCGAGGGGCAGGCATCCCAGCTGCGCCATGTCCCGGCCATGCCCCACCCCCCCCCAGGGGCCCACAGGGTCACCCTGAGAGCACGGCCAGCCTAGGGCAGCACCCCTGCCAGCCTGGCCTCACCAGACAGCTGGGCTTCCAGCCCCGACAGGGACCTCGGAGGCGCCGTGGGGCCAGGCAGCCAAGACAGGGACAGGGCTTGGGGCGGGGCCTCTAGGAGCCGCGAGGGCCGGACCAAACTTGGGTCAGACTGGTCGGGGGACATGCTACCTGCACCCCAACCTG
>NW_028028760.1:0-595 GCF_054177405.1 Leptonychotes weddellii
TGGGTTTGAATCCTATCTTCTCTCCAGTCAACAGGCTTGAAAAGCCTCTGTTCTCTGGGGGCCCTTTTCCCAGACTTTACTGTGAGGGGTTAGATGAGTTGCAGCTCAAGCTTCCTCCCACAGGCAGCAGTCAGGGAGTCTCACTTCCTGAGGCTGAAACACCAAGACTTCCCCTGGTGTCTTGAAATAGAAGGTCCCTCCATGCCTAAGAGAAGGCCCTCTCTGTATCAGCAGCCTGGTTTGTTTGCCAGTCTAATGCGTCCACATTAAGAGCCCAATTAACTGGACACCGTACGTGCCTGTCACTTTCTAGTTATGTCTTTACATGCCCGATTAACTTTATGACTACCACTCATGCCTTGCATCCAGGAAACACATCCATCACCAGGCTGGGTGCTTAAGGGGAGCTGCTGTTTACTCCGTGACATCTCCCATTTCCCAGGATGCTCCCAGAAGCACCAGAAAGGGTACATCTCCTCCTCTGGGCCTCAGCAGACAACCCCCCTGGAGGTGGCGGGAAGTGGATTCCCAACTTGGCCTGACCTTGCTATCCAAATGGAAGCAGATGCGCTACTCATTCATTCAAATATTTATG
>NW_028028761.1:0-595 GCF_054177405.1 Leptonychotes weddellii
ACCCCCGCCTGGCACGCCCTGTTTTGTTTCCTTGCTTGTCGTTGATGTCTCCGGAGAGGGGACGAGAGGGCAGGTCCACCTGCTGGGTTCCTGCTGTGTGCGCAGCCCCCAGATTAGAGGCGGTGCTCAGCAAGCCAGCCCCACGGCCGGTTCTTCACATTTCGGGGCGGGGCTCCGCCCTGCTCCCCTTCTGTTTCTCAGCTCTTCGCTCTAAAGGGGACAGGCTCACGTCCTGGACCAGGCAGCCGCGGGGTCCGGTCCCGGCTCTGTCCCTCTGTGACCGTGGGGCCCCGGGGGTGGGCGCTGGCCCTCTCAGGCCTCACTCCAGCCTCCGCAGCCAGGACAGAACTCGGTGACGACCTCGCAGGGCAGCTTGGGGAGGAGCCCACTCGGGGCCCGGTGCACGGTGCTGGCCAGGAGGAGGGTCCGTCCGTAGCAGGGCTAGGTCACCGGCCGCTTGTTCGTGGGTCCTCGGAGCCGAGACTCCTTCCTCTTCCTCTTCTGGGGACCCTGCTGCAGGGCTTCCTGCGCGGTGCCTAGCGTGTCAGCAGGCTGCTGGGTGTATCATCACACACCCGTCGTGCGCTGGGCCCCA
>NW_028028762.1:0-595 GCF_054177405.1 Leptonychotes weddellii
TTTTTTTTTTTTTTTAAAGATTTTATTTATTTATTTGACAGAGAGAGCGAGAGAGCACAAGCAGGGGGAACAGTAGAGGGAGAGGGAGAAGCAGGCTCCCCGCCAAGCAGGGAGCCCGATGCGGGGCTCGATCCCAGGACCCTGAGATCATGACCTGAGCTGAAGGCAGACGCTTAACGACTGAGCCACCCAGGCGCCCCTACTGGGTCTTATTTTTAAGCATGGTTAGCAGAACCACAACAGCATTTAGTGTAGGGTTAATTTTTCTCTACGATTCTTGCAAGACTCTTCTTTGTACTCTAATCAGTGACCTCTGAATTATGAGGTTCTTCTCTCTAAATATTAGAAACAGGCACTATTCTTGGCCCTGTGTGAGTTCTGAGTACTGTTTCCTCTCATTCTTTCAGGAGGTTTTTTTCACCCACATTCAGGTGGTTTCTACACACACATGCCCTGATCAGTACTCAGCTGAATGCTCCTCTACAGATCCTAGAGTTCTCTGTCCAATTTCCTACTCTCTGTGCTCTGTGATCTAGAAATACCTTGGCTCCCCCAAACTTACAGCTGTCTCCTCAACTCATGAGATCACTAGGCC